>NW_015169184.1:934090-951494 GCF_001447785.1 Gekko japonicus | reverse complement strand
AAGGAAGATCAGTATTTTAATGTAGATGCTACCACTCAGTGAAATTTTGGCTTTATCCAGAAGCCCCTGATAGTTCTTTACCAAATATCCCCCTTCTTCTCAGCACCGGTAAGAACCACATTTTATAGCTATCGACTCCAGCTCCAATGTGCAGATACAATTCCCATGCAAATGACCATCCCCCACTGACTTCAAGGATCGGGACAGTTCCGCGTTCACAATGAAGATGGATGGATGCATATAGCTTTTCTTCCACTAGAGTGAGTAAACTTTTGGATGTGCACGCTAGTACTCCTGTGTGGTTAAAAATCCTCTGGTTCCAGTTAAGTAGCCTCTGATCAGACTACACTGCCACAAAACCTCTGCTAGATTCTCATTCTGTTGGAGTGGGGACTGTGGAACAGAAGTATGAGAACCACATTCTTTGATTTTGTTGTGCTAACACTGTATGGTGAATATTTTATCTGAATGCGACATGTGGTAAGAGCTGGCATTCCCCATGATGCCAACTGCAGAAAAGTGGTGTTTCCATTTCACAAAACTGGCCCCAATGGTCCTATGGTGACACTTTTTATGTGAGAGCTGGGCTTTAACTTTCTCTCCTTCTCAGTTCAGGATTTCTTCCCTTCTTTGCTTTAAGGGTATTCCTTCTTTCTGCCCTTTTGAAGCGTCATGTAAATCAACATCCGTTTATAGGACAAGTTCAGTAAGTCAAGTTACGTCATTGGTGACGGGAAGTGTTGAACTCCAATCTGAAAGACATTAGAAGAGTTCAAGTGAAGCTTATTGGAGCACAGCTGTTTGAGATGGCTTTAGGGTTGCTGCTTTGACTTCTTTGTTACTAAAAGGGAGAAACCTCTTCTCGATTATGTCATGTTTTCGTTTTTGTTGTGATCGGTTCCTGGGATCCTGCACAGAATGGGAAAAAAACATTGACATAAATCTATACAAAATGTCAGTGGTGTGGCTCAATATACCACTAAAATAAAGACTGCTGTGTCTGGGGAGGCAATTCTCTTCAGCTCTCTCCTGGAATCACTGCTCTAGTGTCTACAGAGATCATGGAAGAAAGTGATTATTGGGGCCTTACTCTAAGTTGTTTTGCATGTGTTTCCAGTTTTTGGGCCACTAGGGGACCTTTCTTGAACAAATTGAATTCCAGCATAGGTTTCCAGAAGAATTGATGCTGAGATTAAATAAATAACATAGTAAATTTGCTCTTCTTCCCTCAGGCAGGGGATCATATCTACAGCACAAGAGCAAAACGTATGTAATGCCTCAAGGTAGCTTGATGCCCTAGAAGCCAGAGGAGGACGCAGAACCAGATAGTGTTTGGTGGCAGTAAGCAATCAGACAGACAGACTGTCACTACTGTTAAGTGGCCAACTGGGACAGCTTCTCTTGCTCGGGCTCATGGGACTGACAGAGTCCACTGTTCTGATTACTCATGCATTGTGCCGGATGGGAAAGAGACTTCCCTGTCTGCATATTGCAGTGCAAACAGAACATGCTTTCGCAGTAGGCAGAATTTGTCCCATAGCGTCAATCCATTGCAAAAGTTGCATTTTGTAACTAGGGCTTCATCCGCCCACATTATTTATTGAGAAAGGTGTTCTCAGAGAGACAGGCACTGGGACATTCCCCAAGATGGGACTGTCGTGCTGTTGTTGGGAGGCAGGGTTGGTTGACCTATCCAGTATATTTAGAAACCCTCCAGGGTTTGTATGCTCGGTATAAATCCCATTTTGCTGTTGTGACTACCTCTCAGCATGCAGGGTTACCGGTACACTGAGAGCCAGTGGTTTGGTGTAGTGGTTAAGAGCGGCAGACTCTAATCTGGAGAACCAGGTTTGATTCCCTGCTCTTCCACGTGAAGCCAGCTGGGTGACCTTGGGTCAGTCATGGTTCTCTCAGAGCTCTCTCAGCCCCACCTACCTCACAGTGTCTGTTGTGGGGAGAGGAAGGGAAGGTGATTGTAAGCCACTCCGAGACTCCTTTGGGTAGTGAAGAGTGGGGTATAAAACTAACTCATTTTCTTCTCCTCCTCTGAGAGGGTGCAGATCTAGAAAGATATAGAACACTGCGAGATAAACAAACTTTAATATCCACTACAGTGCTAGACAGTGTTTTGCCTATGTATGATCTGCCTTCTCACCTTATAGGAAACTACTCATTCCTATTCCCAGCTGGGTGACCTTGGGTCAGTCATGGTTCTCTCAGAGCTCTCTCAGCCCCACCTACCTCACAGTGTCTGTTGTGGGGAGAGGAAGGGAAGGTGATTGTAAGCCACTCCGAGACTCCTTTGGGTAGTGAAGAGTGGGGTATAAAACTAACTCATTTTCTTCTCCTCCTCTGAGAGGGTGCAGATCTAGAAAGATATAGAACATTGAGAGATAAACAAACTTTAATGTCCACTACAGTGCTAGACAGTGTTTGCCTATGTATGATCTGCCTTCTTACCTTATAGGAAACTACTCATTCCTATTCTTTCGATAGCCCTGGCATCAATTATGTCAACCATCATGCTGAATATTTTTTTAAAGAAAGCATGGACAATAGCTTAGAGACAGACAGACGTACGGGGTTACAGATTCAATTCCTGACCCAGTAAAGTGTTTCAGGTAGCAAAGCTGGAAGACACTTTTGCCAAGATCTTGAAGATAATGTAGCAGTACTTTTCCTTCCAGTGGGCTTTGGCCAACTCATAATAATTTGTCTGCTTCTCTTTGTCTGATCCAGACTCAAAAGCACACACCTGACCCCTCCCTTCACCTCCTCCAAATTTTGATGGGTGCATCAGCAGATGAAATTAAGAACCATAGGGATCTGATGCAGTTTAGGACTGCTGTATGGGTTGCCCTCATGCAAAATAACCATAGTCCTAAAGGTCACAGAGCAAATGCACATGGATGATTATCTGTATGATCCCTACTACCTATCAGTCACTTCCTGTCAGGACCAAACTCCTTAGCACACTGGACTTGTTCCTAGACCTAGAAGGCATGCTGAGACCTTCCAGAAATATTAAACATGCAGCCGTAAGGTAACAACAAATGGGAAAAGAAAACAGAGAATGTTAAAGTAAGCAGTGATAAAATGAAATCTTCTGTCAAGATAGTTGACTAAGGTTTTGAGCAGAGTTCATGGGCTTAACAGGGTGTAATTCTGCACTGTAAATGCCCCAAATATAAATAAGGCTTTTGTGGAACCTTAAAGACTAAAGCTTGGATCCCACATAGACAAGCAAAGCTGCATACACAGTACGTTTCTTGCCTCCCCTCTTCTATGGCAGTCTCCTCCTCCCCCTAAAATTGTGCCGTTGGGTCAGTGGGACCCAGGGACATTATTGGGGTCAAAGTGTGTTTGGGACCTCAGGAAGAGGGGGCATTTGTCAAAAATCTCCTCCCCCCCTCTTTTGTAAGCAAAAGTGCCTACTGCCAACCGAAATGGCACTTAGGATCCAAGCCCAACAGATATAGCAGAGCACAGGGCTTTTATGGTTCAGAAACCATTTCATCAGATTCAGGAAAGGAACCCTCATTCAGCAATACAGAGAGAGAGAGAGAGAGCGCACAGAAGGAAAGGGAGTTGGTTAAAAGGTGGTGAAGTATAGCAGTTTGTGACATTTCTACCCCAAACTCAAAAAAGTGTATAAAGAAAGCACTTTCATTGTTCATGATAAGTTCACCTACTGCTGCTGCAACAAATCTGTTCAGAGGCATCAAAACTTATCTAATGGATGAATGTAACAAAATTATCTTGTCAGTGCCAGTCACAGTTATTGGGAATGGTTCCTGTGCTTATTGTGTATACTTTGAGTTGTATTTACTTCATTTACACCCTGTCCTTTTCCCCAGTGGGAGCTTACACGGTTCTCCTCAGTTTTATCTGCACAAGAAATACCTGTGAGGTAGGTTAGGCTGAAAGTGTGTGACTGGCCCAGAGTCACCAGGCAAGCTTCCATGGCAGGGGGGGGGGTTCAACCCCGAGTGTCTGAGCTCTTAGTCCAACACTCTAATGACTACAATCAGGGGTCTGCAGGTCCCTTTGGAATTCTGATACAGGGTGGTGGGTGCCGCCACAAAATGTCAGGGAGTGAGGCTATGCTTAACTCTAATTGTGGCTCTTCTTGGCCTACACACACAGCCTGCCATCAGTCACTCAGTGAAGAACCTTGTGCTGTGGTGGCAGCTGCTCCCAACCCTACGTTTTTAGAAATCAGCTCAGACAATCAGAACTCCAGTGGCCAATCGGAAACTCTCCTGGCCCTACCACTTTCCAAAGCCCATCTGGCCCCACCCACTTTCTACAAACACTTCTAGAGTTTCACTTGCGAGTCGTGTTGCCGCCACGGCACAACACGAGTGTGCTCAGAAGGCATTTAAATGCCTTCTGGGTTTACTCGCGAGAGCCGCTGCAGCTTCTGCAGCAGGGAGCGAAAGGAATCGCTGAACTGGCTTTCATCTAATGGATGCAAGCCAGTTCAGTGATATCTTTCATTCCCCCAGTTTGGAAGTTCCATGAACCTCACAATCCCAAACCAGTTTGCTAAATGGAAAAGTTTGTGGAGGTTCATGAACCGTGGTTTGTGAGACCCCACGAACCACCACGTATCTCCATTTTCCCAGTTCATGACTATCCCTAGTCAGGGCTAAGCACCATATGCAAGCCACCAAAGCGATGATATGGTGGCTGATCCACTTGTTGGGAGGATTGAATTCCAGCATCTCTTTCCTCCCCCAAACAGTTGGTCAGACATCACTAGTCACCTGTTTGAATAGAAGATTCTTATCTGCATACCTCTAAATTCAGGCCACTGTTCTTAGTGCTGACTTGTGTATGGATAATTAATAAATGATAGTTACTTGTACACTTTATTTAGAAGAGCCATGTCTTCAACTACTTTGTTTATCATGTTTATATTGATTTAGCATGACATGATTTGGGATCTCTGTACTCAAATGAGGTACAAGTCATCAATTTTATCTTATCACAAACCCAGCTTCTCAGATGTATGATAGTTTTACTGTTGTAGTTACATGTTTAAGCTACATGCATGCCATCCTGGTAGAGACACAGGAGCTTGTCTCTTGGAAGCATCCAAAAGGTTTCTAAATACAAATGACATGCGTGGACTAAGTGGCTGGGTTATGGAGTTTTCCCCTCGCAGCTGGGTTTTTGTCCAGCTCAGTAAAGGTTCCAAACACAGAGCCTCCCTGATGTACATGTGGAAATCAGTTTCCATGCATCTGTTCCTAGCTGGATGAAGCTGCTGCACATGCTGTCTCTTTCCCCGCTGCTGGGCACAAGGAACCCACCTTTAAAAGTAGCCATCATGCTAATCAGTTCTCCAGGAAGCCAGAGATGTCCCTGCTGAATGTGAGACCCCACGAACCACCACGTATCTCCATTTTCCCAGTTCATGACTATCCCTAGTCAGGGCTAAGCACCATATGCAAGCCACCAAAGCGATGATATGGTGGCTGATCCACTTGTTGGGAGGATTGAATTCCAGCATCTCTTTCCTCCCCCAAACAGTTGGTCAGACATCACTAGTCACCTGTTTGAATAGAAGATTCTTATCTGCATACCTCTAAATTCAGGCCACTGTTCTTAGTGCTGACTTGTGTATGGATAATTAATAAATGATAGTTACTTGTACACTTTATTTAGAAGAGCCATGTCTTCAACTACTTTGTTTATCATGTTTATATTGATTTAGCATGACATGATTTGGGATCTCTGTACTCAAATGAGGTACAAGTCATCCATTTTATCTTATCACAAACCAAGCTTCTCAGATGTTTGATAGTTTTATTGTTGTAGTTACATGTTTAAGCTACATGCATGCCATCCTGGTAGAGACACAGGAGCTTGTCTCTTGGAAGCATCCAAAAGGTTTCTAAATACAAATGACATGCGTGGACTAAGTGGCTGGGTTATGGAGTTTTCCCCTCGCAGCTGGGTTTTTGTCCAGCTCAGTAAAGGTTCCAAACACAGAGCCTCCCTGATGTACATGTGGAAATCAGTTTCCATGCATCTGTTCCTAGCTGGATGAAGCTGCTGCACATGCTGTCTCTTTCCCCGCTGCTGGGCACAAGGAACCCACCTTTAAAAGTAGCCATCATGCTAATCAGTTCTCCAGGAAGCCAGAGATGTCCCTGCTGAATGATGAATGCTTAGTTCTGTCTGTTGTATTCAGGGGTGATTGTGTCTTAAAAACTTGGGTGCCTGACTATAAAGACTGTTACGGTTTGTGTGGCTCTCAGCTTAACCTAGAAACAGTGGATCGTCAAGCACAAATAGTTAAAGATGCAGTCTTGGGAGCATCGTGCCGTAATATGCAAAGCCCAGTACTAAGAACCTCCATGTTCACACCATTTGAGTATACAAGAGGTCGACCTTTTTGTAACTCTCACAGTGCCACCATGTATCTTTCTTACACTGCTACTGGCAAGTGGAGGTGCTTGAAGCTCGGTATATAATGCAGCAGATTATCAGGTCCGAGGAGCTGAATTTTGTCTGTGATCTGTGATCAGTGAGTAATGTATGAGCCTAGGTTTTTACAGACTCTGTGTATTTGTTGGTCTCGGCTTAATTTCAGTTCTGTGAAATCTCTGTGGTATGACTCAATGGTGGGGCAGGGAAGTCTGGGAGTGCTCTGTCGTGGCCCTCGCTTACAAATTTCCCACTGTTGTTTGCATGTGATACCTGTCCTGCAGGACATTGGAATGTATAAAAGAACTCCAGAGTGCAAACTCTGCCAGGGATTTTGGCTGAACCTCACTTCTTTTATGTCCATCTTAATTTGTTCCCTGTACCGGATGACAAGAGAGAGAAAAGCTGGGCTTAGCCTTCAAGGCACCCTCCTCCCACAATGGGAGACAAGAGAGAAAGAAAGATGGTTTTTATTTTTACCTATACCATCCTTGCTACAGGGAGCTCATGGAAGCATGCATCGTTCTCCCATTCAGCCTTGTGACAACCTAGAGTTGCGAACCTCTAGGTGGCCAATAGAACAAACATGGTATAGTAGTTCAATGCAACATCAGTTTTTTTGAAACCAGTACATAACACACTATAAAGACAACACACTGCAACAGTTGAATACAGTGCTATCCCGATACAGTATGACTTATTCCAAAAGTGTGGTAAAGTCCCCAATTGGTACAAAAAGGTCAGAGGATCCTTTACAACAAAAGTTCAGGAAGATAGTACTATGTTCAACTGTTGCACTGTGTTGTCTTTATAGTGTGTTATGTACTGGTTTCAAAAAAGAAATGATGTTGTATTGAGCTACTAAATGGTGTTTGTTCTATTGGACTCCTTTGTCCACCATGGTCCCTTGGATTCATTATTAACCTTCAGGTGGCACCTGGAGATCTCCCAATATGCACAGCAAAATGACACTGTTTGCCCAAAGCCAGAGCACTCCCCCAGAGCCTCTTTCTAGATCTCGTTGTATTTATTTCCACAACGGGCTTTACTGCTAGTCTCCAGATATTTCACTACTCATAGCTGGCAACCCTATGACAACCCTGTGAGGCAGGATGGGCTAAGAAAGAGTGAAAGGCACAACATCACTCAATCAGCTTCATGGCAGATCTGAATCCAGGCCTTCCCGTTTGTACTCTCTAACCACTACCCCCATGCTGTCTGTCTGTCTGTCTGTCTTTCTCTCTCTCTCTCTTTCTTTCTTCCTTACTTCTTGCTTTGGAACTTCCTACTGCCTGATTGTTTTTCTTATCATAATTTGAGTGGAGCTTGTTCCTGCCAAAGTGCTTCCTTATAATGTTTCAGTGGTTTGTTTTTTTAACAAGAAAAGGTACAGTTTTCACATTTAACTTTTGTAATAATGATGCTCTGTGTCTGAAAGCACTGGGAAGAAAGGTGCCTGAGTGAATATGTGAAAGTTTCTAGGTTTTGTACTGTAATTTTTTTCTGGTATCCCATATGTTCTGGATGGTATGTTTGTAACTATCAAGATACTTCAAAACACACAGCTATGACCAGCGTTCCCACTAAGCTGAGTTAGTGTGAGCTAGCTCACAGTTTTTTAGCCTCCGACTCACACATTTTTGTCTTCACTCAGGAAGGATGGCTCCAGAGCAAACTGATTTATGCAGTGGCCAAATCGCTCACTCACAACTTTAATACCAGTAGCTCACAAAGTTGGATTTTTGCTCACAAGACTCCAAGATACTTCAAAACACACAGCTATGACATGATGTTAACAACTGTGGTGTACTTTTATATGGATGTGGCTGACACAGTATGCTGTTTGTAATAATGATGCTCTGTGTCTGAAAGCACTGGGAAGAAAGGTGCCTGAGTGAATATGTGAAAGTTTCTAGGTTTTGTACTGTAATTTTTTTCTGGTATCCCATATGTTCTGGATGGTATGTTTGTAACTATCAAGATACTTCAAAACACACAGCTATGACCAGCGTTCCCACTAAGCTGAGTTAGTGTGAGCTAGCTCACAGTTTTTTAGCCTCCGACTCACACATTTTTGTCTTCACTCAGGAAGGATGGCTCCAGAGCAAACTGATTTATGCAGTGGCCAAATCGCTCACTCACAACTTTAATACCAGTAGCTCACAAAGTTGGATTTTTGCTCACAAGACTCCATAGCTTAGAGGAAACATTGGCTATGACATGATGTTAACAACTGTGGTGCACTTTTATATGGATGTGGCTGGTAACAATGAATAAACACAGTATGCTAAGTGTCTGTAGTCCCAGAATTAGGAAATGTGTTGTTGTCAATCTACATATATAGTAGAATCACATGATAAATTCTTCCTGGATTGTACCATCTGGAGTTCTGGTGGGGAGGGATATCACAAAGTTGTAATATCCTTAGTTACAATAAAAAAGGTTCCAGGCTAGTCTTTCTTCTTTTGGATGTATTAGTTGTCAATATACTTTCAAACATGCAGTTCCCCCATGGGCTGCCCAGCAAAGAACAAGCCAGATAAAGCTATACCCTGTGATTCCACAGCATATGTAGGATTGCTCCAATGTAGAGTGTGGTACTGTATAAAATAAGATGGGAAGAAGATCATTCTTAGTGCTATAATGTAGATAATAACATTGAATGGTTTTTGAATTCATCTGAAGAGCTGTGGGTTTTTTTGTGTCACTTGTGTTTGGGCAGTGAAAACTATGAAATGTATCCCAATTTTAAAAAATGGAAAGAGGGAAAGTGACTGAAAAGGCACTTGTAGAGACTCTGGAAACTTTAGCATTTCCCGGTCACCTCTTTTCACTTTTGGAGCGTGTCTAGGTTGTGGCCTGCAGTGGCTATTCATAGACTTGGTAAAAAGGCTGTTCTGCTTGAAGAGCCCTTTAGATAAATTAATTATTGCATTTAAAAAGCCAGCGTGTTGACTACCATTCATTTATATGGCCAGAAGATGGAGCTCTCCTGTTAAAATGATGTTTTCTCCCCCACACACACTTTTTTTCCCAAAGCTATTTGCTGATTTGTATTAGGTACCATAGAGTGAGCAGATACTTGGTGCACATATAAAGCAAACACATCATTTTAAAAATGGCATTCACATTTAACTGCACACCCAGTCCCTCCTTCCCTCCCTCCCTCCCTCTTTTCTCCCCCATTGAAAATGCAGCAGTTTTGAATACTTGGGAAATTTTCAGAACTGGCTATCAGAAGAGCTGGGTTAGATGGCATTTCATCACACAGCTGTCGTTTCAGGATCCTTTTCTTTCACGGGATACGCTTATAATGCTCTCCAATTGCCAGGTAAGGCAGCAGAATCTTTTATTAAGAGAGACTTCGTTTGCTTGGTTTTTCAAGTCCATTTGAAAATCCTATCAGAATGCTTCCTCTCTGGCTGTAGCAAAGGGAATTCAGCTGGGGGATTTTGGAAATCTTGTGGAGTCTGAAATCAGGTTGGGTTTTGCAGCGCAGCGTTTTCTTGCAAGCTGGGTTTGCTCGCCTTACATTCTCTGGGCAGAAGCCAATTCCTTTGGTTATTTGCCGACATTTATCACCCCCTCTGGATGTTCCTGATTGTCATTTAGGAGCATTCTCCCTTCCTTTTGGAGGTCATATTGGTGGGAAGGATATTCTGGAGACTGGTCTTGAAGTCGAGCATCAACGCAGTGGTGTTGCTGCCAGAGCCGAGCACTGCAGGGCTGAATAGCTTTCCCCCGTCCAGTCCAAACAGAGGCTGTTTCATGGGCCTTGATGCCCTTTCAAGGCTTATTTGTTGCTTCTTTTATGGGGGGGGGGGTTATTTTAATATTATGCAGAGATAAACAAACCTTTCGTTAATGTGAAGAATGTTTCCGGGGACAGGACTGCAGATCCAGCTCTGTTCATAAACTGAAATGCTTTTATAAAACCATGCAGGGGAAATAGCCAGCTAGCCCTCAAGTCCCTCTTTCAGTATCTTTGGTATGATGGAATTGTCTACTGTTCCTTGAGCGATGTTGGTGCTTTTTGACACACAGATTAGTTTGGGTTCCCACAGCCTCCATCCACTTTGACAGCCAAGAGGGTTTTGCAGCAGAATCTGACATCTGGGACATCTCATTGGAATGTGCTGGGGGTGGGTAGGTTAAAGGTCACAGCTGCAGACAGATGTCCAAAGGCACAGATTTCACAGGTGGGACGTCAGCCTTGCAGAACTATCAGATGCTCTCGATCCCTCCCCTCTGGAGGGTGGGATCTCTTTTTGAATATGTAAACTCTGGACATGGGCGGTTTGGTGTGGGGGCATCGTGCGCAATGAATTGGACACTATAAAGTTTGGTGCCACTTTTTAAACCCGTGTAGACCTTTGGGGAAAGTGATGGCTTTTCATTTGCTGCACTAACACACAGAGCTGGCATGTAGGGATGTTGCATCAGTTTCATTGCATGCCTGTGAGCTGACTCCTCTCTAGCATATCTCACCACTGTGCTAACGCAGAACTTCCTGTGTGCCCCAGTAAGGGCTGGCCTTCCTCATCTCTGTGGAAATCTATTTCCGTCTGGTGAATCTCCTCTCCCCGCATAATGCTTAGCACTGCTAGCTGTGTGGGTGTTGTCAATGGTGAGGAGCGTTTCCTTGACAATGCCAGATGTTCCTGAAGGCAATCCATTGATTGTAAAGAAATCAGTGTGCTCCTGAGTTCCCCCATAATAGAAGACACAAAACATGACAGCAATATGTAGAGAGTGGCTTTACAGAAATGCTTTGCCACAAGGATAAATTAATGTGTATACCAGCTCCAAGTTGTGCAGCTTAATGGCACAAAGAGATGTTTTGAACCTATTGGGCACTATCAAATAAGCCACTATCCACTGATGTATCCAAAATAAACAGAGAGGATAGACTCAGGGTTGGCATCAGCATACCCTTAGGTGGAGCAGCAGCCAGGGACCAGGATTTCTGGAGGGGCCACCTGCCACCAACCTTTTGCCCACTTGGGTGTTCTGCCACTTGCCTTCCCCTCCATCTGCTTTCCACTCCACCAACCATCCTGTGGTATTTGCTGCCAGAGGATGTAGTGATGGCCAGAGGAATAAGCAGCTTTAAAAGGGGATTAGATAGATTCATGGAGGACAAGTCTATCAATGACAACTAGCCATGGTGACTGAGGGGAACCTCCACATTCAGAGACACTAAGCCTCCGAATCCCAGAGCCAGAAGGCAACATCAGGGGAAGGCCTCAACTTCTATGCCATGTTGTTGGCCATCCAGAGGAACTGGTTGGCCACTGTGTGAGACAGGGTGATGGACTAGATGGGCCACTGGTCTGATCCACATGCACCACTCAGCATCTTTGGGGAAGGGCATACAGGTGGTACAGAGTGGTGGCATTTTTCGCAGCAACAGCAGTGACACTTCCCAGCCACATGCTGCCGTGTCCTATCAGTGGAAAGCCATTGGGATAAACTGTGGAGTCTTGTGAGCAAATATTCTGCTTTGTGAGCTACTGGCATTAAAGTTGTGATTTGGCTACTGAATAAATTAGTTTGCTCTGGAGCCATCCATCCTGAGCTAAGACAGAAATGTGTGAGTTGGAGGCTAAAAAAACTGTGAGCTAGCTCCCAATAACTCAGCTTAGAGGGAACACTGCTCACAGGTAGAGGAAGGACACTTAGGTAAGCAGGTGGGGAAGGCAGAGAGGTGCCAGTGAGGGCCTGGTTGTTGTGGTTGTTGTTATTTGAATTTCTTGATTGCCCAATCCCTGAGTACACAAGGCTCTGGGTGATTTACAACAAGTTAAAAACAATACAAAATTACAGATAAAACTCAACAATCAGCTATTCTTAATTTAATTGTCTACACCTGACATCCATAATTTAATCCAAAACCTACTCTGGGCTATTCTTCTATCTCATGGGCAGGCTAAGGAGTGGGTTGAACCAGGCAGAATGGAAGGAAAGAGGGTGCCAGCTATGATGGAAAAACCATTGCTGTCCTCAGCCAAAAGCCCGGTGGAACATCTTTGCCTTACAGGCCCTGCGGAATTGCATTAAGTCCCGCTGGGCCCTAATGGTAGGCTGAGGAGAGGAGGGAGCCCCTGGGCCCTCTCTTCCCAGAGCCCTCCACAACCTGCAACTAGCCCTGGCTATACAGACAGATCAAGCCTATAGACATAAATGAAAAATGTATAGGAACATTGGGTGGAATCCAAGATTAGATTGCCACTCACAGAAGCAGGAGTGCTTTTTGCTGAATCCTCCCTCGTGCTGTTCTGGGGGGGTGTCCCCCCCCCATCCTCCAGGAGCAGGGTTTTGGAGAGCATTTTGGACTGCGGTGGAACAGGGAAAGTTGAGAAGTTCCCATTCCACTGAATATGTGGTAGGCCAAGTATACCATGGAATTCAACAGAGGCTTTATATTATATCTTGTCCATGGTGCTGAACTACAGGTCATACTTTTTCTGTTGTGTAATTGTTATTGCACTTTTGGCTACAGAAGAGAGACTACAAACAGAGTTGAAAGTGGTTGGGTTTTTAACATGCTCTTGTTTTGATGTATGATCTCAATTTAATAGGATGATGTCAAAACAAGCATATTGATGGGATCCTGGTTTCATAATGGAGAGGCACTGATGTAAAGACACAGTCTTGCTGAGTCAAGCAGACACATCCCTCCAGACTTCCTGGGTTACCTCACAATCCAGCAGTGAGGGTATTCTGACAGTTTAAGTATTTTAAAATGTAATTTCAAAATGTGTTCTCAGAAGAATGATAGGTCAGCACCACAACTGTGAGAGAAGATATCTGTGCTGGAATTTAACTAACTTTAAAAGTGTTTTTGTAAAACAAATTACTCCAACAACAAACCCGTAATCATGTAGAAATAAAGGGATTTCATCTAAGAACAAAGAAAGGGGTTTTGAAGACCTCACAGTCGGTGACTGGTGATTCCCCTACCATTATCTAGTTGTTAATGCCAGCTGGATTTCATCCCATCTCTCTTTCTCAGGACAGCCCTGCCCCACAAAAACTGTCCTCAGTAATTTCATGTAGCATTTTTATAACCTACTTGCAATTCATTCTCTTGGTCCATAATCCTCACTTCCAGAGTTGATTTTGCCTGTTCATTAGATTTATGGCTGTCTCCTTGCATTCTGTGCCAACTATGTACTTACTTAGCAGCTCTACTCAGAGTCTTACTTGGGTCAATTCTGTGGGCCTTACTCCCAGGAAAGTGTTTTTAGGATTGCATTGCTAGAGAGCAATCTTAAACAGATCTTATTTACTTACTTCATTTATAGTGTGTTTACCACAGAGGATCTATAATGTTTTAGCTAATTTCTTCATTTCCACACTTTTTCTGCTTCAGAATCCCCAGTAACAATAAGAATGGCCTTCTCAATAGAACAAAACTAAGTTGTCTTTTCCTCATCTATATCTCAGTCTCCAAGTCTCTAGATACTATTCATTTACTTGGACTATTTCTATGCTGCCTCTTCAGAGCCTCACTTGAAGCAGCTTACAGTTAAAAACCACAGGATAAAAAACAAGACATTAAAAATGTTGCCCGTTTGATAAAACCTTCATGGCCCATCTGCTGCCCAATTTAGTTGACCACTCCAACTATTACCTCCTAGACTTCCAACATTCACTTTCATTCTCTGTGTCTTGTAGTTAAGATATAACTGTATTCCTCTTGCCTGGGAGAAAGAGGAGCTTATGAATGTTTTCAGTTAACAAATAATGGTTGTGCTAGAAGGCAGCAAGCTCACCACAGGAAGTGGTTCCCTCCATGCACAGCGGTTTCCTTCTGGTTGCAGTCCTATGTCACACCAAGCAGATCAGCCTTGGGGGCCTTTTGAGTTGGTGCAAGTGTCTGCTGCTGGAAGAGTACTGAGAAGCCCTCTTCCACAACTGAAATGCCATGTAGGGTAGCTAGGATCCCAACCACTGAAAATAGGCTGGCAGACTATGGGTTAGAATCATAGAATCATAGAGTTGGAAGGGAACTCCAGGGCCAATCCAACCACACTATTCCTTCTATGAAATCATATTTCCATTTGCAGAAGAGGAGCCATAAAAATTTTACTGATTCCCTTCTCCCACTACAGACCCCCATTTTATCTTCTATGCTGTTCTTGAGGGTCTCCTGACCCTCTGGATCAATTTTTTTTTTTGTGTGGGGGGAGGATCATGGGCTACAGCAGGAAGAGGAAGTGAGAAATTCCCGCTCTGTGTTGTCTGTGGCGGGTTGGATGCACGCCAGTACCTGTAGCAGCCTTTTTGTTATGCCATCAGTTTTTAAATACAGGATTGGTTTGTTATGATAGAACACAACTAACTTAGTATTAAAGGCAACCTTTTAAATGGCTGACATCATGTGACAGATGTATGTCCTCCCAGCTTGACTTCCATTCCACATTGTCCTGAAGCAATAGCAAGTGGGAGACAGAGAGAGGTAAGAGAGTCACACATTCTGGTGGGATGACTTAATTATTGCTCAAATAAAGTAACCCATTGCATTGGTCTAAGGACTTCTTGAATAACTTTAAGCACATGGCATCAACATGTATTCCAAAAATCTTTTATGCTTTCTTCCTTTTTCTTATCGCTTCTTAATAACATTTGGTCACTGTTAAAAGGTACTGGCTTCTCTGAATGCTTGAATTCTTTTTTATAAAGTATCATACTGCTATAACAGGAGACTAGATTTCAGATAAGTCATTCAGTAGTAGACTAGTGATGCCAACCTATGCAGAGTTACCCCAGTCTAAACTAGAGTAACTCTGAATAGGATTGCACTGCTAGAAATGCAAAGATTAGTAAATAATTCTCCAAGACTGTACTGTACTGTACTGAGCAACAGTAAGTTTCTAAAATGTACTTTCTTGTATATAGCCACATAACTGTTCCTCATAAAATTTCAGAGAGCGTCAATTTCACACGATTCTGAATTTGAAAATCCCATATGTTTTAAAAGCTAAGCCCACTGACTCCAACTAGTTTAGACTAGAGTAACTCTGAATAGGATTGCACTGCTAGAAATGCAAAGATTAGTAAATAATTCTCCAAGACTGTACTGTACTGTACTGAGCAACAGTAAGTTTCTAAAATGTACTTTCTTGTATATAGCCACATAACTGTTCCTCATAAAATCACAATTGACGGGTTCGGCGGACTGCCTTTGTTAACTTTATATACTGAATTACTCAAAATACTGGGATGGGTTCTCTTCTGCAAACTGAGGAGCCTTCCTCCATGTGTGGTGTTAATTTCTCTTTCCAGAAAAGATCCAACCTATCAACTTTGCTCTTGTTAAGCACTCACCCTACCAATGCTCCCTCTAAGCTGTGGAGTCTTGTGAGCAAGAATTCTACTTTGTGAGCTACTGGCATTAAAGTTGTGAGCAAGCGATTTGGCTACTGCATAAACTAGATTGCTCTGGAGCTGTCCTTCCTCAGCTAAGACAAAACTGTGTGAGTCGGAGGCTAAAAAACTGTGAGCTAGCTCACACTACCACATCTAAGAGGGAACACTGCACCCTACTACTTTATCCTACCACATGCAACTACCAAGGAACTCTCCTTAACATTGCCATTTCTCTTTGAAATTGAAGTTGTGATGTGATATAACCAGGAACAGACATGGCTGGAGGATAGCATACTTGTTCTCAACAAAATTATCATCTGCTTTTCGAAGCAAATTTATTACCATATTCATCCTGACCTGTATTTGTGCCCTGGCTTGGATAGCCCAGGCTAGCCAGCAAATCAGGGATAGCCCTGGTTAGGACTTGAACATCGAGCCACCAAGGAAATCTGAGGTTGCTATATAGAGGCAAGCAATAAATGTTCCTTGCCTTGAAAACCCTGAAGGGTCATTTTAAGTTGGCTGTGACTTGATGACAAAAAAAGAATCACATAACATACTAACGAACATATCTCAAGTTAGCCTAGTTTTTTTGTAAAGATAAGCACAGCTATCATTTCCAGAGGATCAGCCTTGTCTGACTGTTGTAGCAAAAGTAAGCAGGAGCCTTGTGACACCTTAAAGACTAGCTTGTTTTATTCCATCATAAACTTTCGTAAATGAATGTTCAGATACCGTAATGAGGCTACATTCATAGGATGCACAGTTAACAGAGCCAGAGAAACAGCAGGCAGAATAGATAATTGTAGTGTCCTGAAGCCAGTGAATTCTACCCAAGCAAAAATCAAATCAAATATACAGCATTTAAGAGTGTGTGAAAAATTATATTGATTAATGTTTAAGTAAAAACACTTTTTTTATTTATTAAGTCTATTTTTGGTGTTCTGAAGCATATGTTGCACAGGTGTATAAAAACAAAAAAGTCATAATCACAAACTAAAGAACTAGCTGATTTCTTAATAATTGTTTTCTATATTTTTCTGATATGTTCCCAGAAGAATGATAATGCTAAAAACCTGGCTAAGGAGGATAAAAAGACACAGGGTAAAATCCGTTTATCTTTAGCTCTGGGATATAATCCACATTGCATTATGTTTCTTAAGAAGATATTCTATATTTTGAGAAACAGAGTCACCCTAACTAGGAAAACCACAAAAGAGAAATCTAAATATATATTTTTTAAAACCTATGATGGTTATATTAATAATAAGTGAGATTCTCCTCCAAGAGTGGAGCTCTGTTTAGAAATGTGGCCACCCAGTGTGGAGTTACTACAGTCTAAACACATTGCACTAAATTGGCCCGAGTAACTCTGCTTCACCCTGGCCTGGATGGGTGGTCCAGGCTAGTCCAATCTTGTTAGATCTTGGAAGCTAAGCAGGGTCAGCCCTGGTTAGTATTTGAATGGGAGACCACAGAGAAAACCCAGGGAAGCTATGCAGAGGTAGGCAATGGCAGACCACCTCTGAAAATCTCTTGCCTTTGAAACCATATGGGGTCTCCATAAGTCAGGTGCGACTTGATGGCATTC
>NW_015169184.1:906867-933986 GCF_001447785.1 Gekko japonicus | reverse complement strand
TACTTCCTTTCTTCCTCTAGACTGCCTTATCAGACCATCACCTCTGCTTGCTGTGCCTTATCTGTACCCTTAATGACTTCCCCTCTCCCCTTCAGTCCTATAATTTCTGTTGTAGCCTGTCTTTGGCCATGCAAACAGATGGTAGGAATATGAATGGATACTGGGCCATACAGATATGCAGCTATGCTACTGACTGTGTGTGCCGCAGTTCTCTTTCATTTTCCCCCATCTTTCTCTAGGGTTGTTACTGTTTCCTGTGCCTGTGTTTTTAACTTCCTGTTAGGACTATAACCTGGGATGATTAGGCAAAGGAGGTGATTGGTGCATTTGTAGAACATCTTGATGTATCTCACCAGGGTGAAAGGTCACAGGCCCTTCAAACACAAAGAAATCTTGTATCATCGTAAATGTTTTTTGTGTGTTCTGGCGCCCACTTCAGAAATATGAAGTGTTATCATATTTTATCATATTATTTATCTTTACCTTATGAGTGTTATATTACTATCTTTATTTTATGAGTTTCCTAGGTGGTTTGCAGTTAAATTGATGACTGTTTTTATTGCTTTTCTAAGATGATTTAGCTGCTATTCTTAGGATCGGGTTGCTGTTAAAGTGTCTGATAGATTAATTTTTGTTGTGTCTGTGATACTGGAGCTCTGTTTTCTTTTTAAGTGGAAAGATGACATACTAATTAAGTAATTAATTAAATCAATAAAAATGATGTCTCTTCCCCACATCTAGAAGTGCTACTTAGCTGTCATGTTTAATAGTTGGGTGGTAGAAAGTTAATGCTGGAACATTCCATTCAAGCCTGTGTGGGGTAGTGGTTAGAGTATCAAGTCTGGGGCTGGGTAGACCCAAGCTCACCTACCATCAGCATCGAAGCTTACTGGGTGATCCTGGGCTATTCACTTCTCTCATCCTAACTTACTTCACAGGATTATTGTGAGGCTAAAAGGGGATGGGGGAAAGTCAGAGCAGGACAAAAGTGTGATAGTTTGCCATTAGGAATGCATACCTGGTAGATGTTGTTTTACCTTGTTCTCTGGCATAATAAAACAGAGCCGTTGGTGGTTAACAGATAACCCATGATGACAGCTGGTGTGGAGAAATTTTAAGCACATATCCTGTACATCCGTGGATGCTGGTGCGCTGGAGCTAATTGGAGAAAACATTTAAGTATTTGGATGTGGTTATTCTTTTCAGCAAGAAAATATGTGCATTTACAAGCACATAGCCCACAGTTGAATTGGGACCTCAGCCTACGCCCATGCTGACCTGTCCATCTATGATACCCTAGTATGCTCTGTGGACATTTACTGAAAGTATTTAGAGTTGTCCATTCTTTGTCTCCCCTCCATGTCTACTCCCACCCCCAGATTCTACAACTGTAATATTTTCATACACTAGCTTTTTCTGTGCACTTTATTCTGCTTCTGGTTTTTGAATAATTTTAGGTTTTTTGTTCTTTACATAAAATTGAAATGGAAGGAGGGATAGATAGGAAGGATGGGCATGTGGGCTTTCTATATCTTAGGGAACAGCAGACAGCGGGGAGGACACTTTCTTTTTGGACATTTTGCTCACAAATAGACTTAGTGGTAATGCCATAACCCACAAGGTCAGTTTCCAAAGATCCAAAGTCAGTTTCCAATAGTGGAAGAGGGACAGCAATTCCCAGACCCTCAGTTTGCCCCTTGTGCCGTGCTTGGGGGGGCAGTTTTGAGAAGCTCAGTGGGCTACAGTGGGAGGCGCAGGTAGAAAAGTTCAATTCTGCTAATAAATTGCCTTCAGTTTGCACAAACCAGAGAACTTTGCCAGTTTGGTGTAGTGGTTAAGTGCGCAGACTCTAATCTAGGAGGACCAGGTTTGATTCCCCACTCCTCCACTTGCACCTGCTGGATGACCTTGGGCAAGCCATAGTTCTGGCACAGCTGTTCTCGAAAAAGAGCAGTTTCTGTTAGAGCTCTCTCAGCCCCACCTACCTCACAGGGTGTCTGTTGTGGGGAGGGGAAGGGAAAGGAGCTTGTAAGCCGCTCTGAGACTCCTTTGGGTAGTGAAGGGCGGGATATAAATCCAATCTCCTCCTCCTCTCCTCCTCCACCTCCTCCTAATATTTAGAGCACTATAAAAACACTTTATTCTGATTTACATATTTATTATTAGATGTAATATTATCTTCATAGTATTTGTTTTAAATATTTAGTGTATGGGTTAGGAATTCTAATATTAATAAAATATGCCCCTAACCAGTGAAGTAACTAATTAGAAAAGCAAGAAGAAAAGAAAAACTTTGCTAAAAGCACCCAAGCAGGCAGAGTTGGCATTTGAGAACTACGAGATGGGTATTCTAGCTTATTCAGTTGAGTTACACAGTTACTGCTGCACTAGCAGTGTGAACTACAGAAGAACCCCTAAACCCCGCCTCTCAGAGAATGTCCTCAGTACTACAGGCAGGGAAATGGCACTGCTGCCCCACCCTGGCTAGTGAGATGGTGGTGGGAAATAAAGATATGAAGGCCCAGGGAGAAAAAACTAAAAAAAAATCAGGGGGGGGGTCTCCTTTTTCTTCTGAGGCCTTCCTCCCCTCCAAGTTAACAAATGGAAAAATTGGAAATTTGGGGGAGTACTGGAAAAAAACTCCTATGAAATGTTTTCTGTTCTAGAATGAGTGAAATGCTTTTAAAGATAAGGAGAGAATGCTGTAGACATACAGATTTCTTAAATCCAAGATGTATTTCTGCACCTAGAAGGATATCTAATGTTCAGGAGGGGAGCATGCAGGGCTTTCATTGCATCTCAACAGTTGTACGCCGCCTGTTATCCTTGTAACCTAATGTGGTTAACCTTTTTAATCTCTTCCTCAAACCACAGTAACACATTTACCCACAGACTGGGTATAAAGTAGCTTATAGCTCTACCTCACAGGAGAGACAAAAAAAGATTAGAAGGAGACGGGGCAGAAACTGCACCAAAAGCCTCAGAAGAAAACTGAAAGTTTAATTGAGAGCTTAGCTCTCTTTAACCAGATAGCAAAAATGAAGGTACATGTGCTAAGGCAGCATAGAGTGCATCAGTTTGTGGTTCTCTCTCAAGTATTGTGTGTATTTGCAATTTTGATTGCACATAACTAAGGGTTTAATAACTTTTAAATTTGATAAATATGTCAAATATTGCAACTTTATATGCTAAGTAAGTTATAAAGCAAGCAGTAAATTTAGTTTAGGTTTGACAGGACAGTAAGTATTGCACATATTTCCTCATATTTTCCTCCAAACCCACAAAAATGTTTTTCCCCCATGGCTTCAACATGTCCAGAAATTTTACATCTCTGGTGGGAACACTTTGTACAGAAGCATCTCAATAAAATCATCTTCGGTGGGTAGATCGCTGTACATTCTGCTGGTTGGAAAATGTGCCTGTCAATAACATTCATGTCTGAGTCACATTTTTTCCCTTCCATGCTGCCCTACTAGAACTTTAACATTATCAGCAATGTGCCAGAAAGGATTAACAACCTTTCTCAGTTATGCCTGAAGGTCATTATTTAATTCACATTAGTTACAATTATTGCATTAAAGAACAGCGTAACATCAGTCTAGCATTTTATTACTAAATGTCATGCTGCACATTCCTGAAAATATGAATGTTGATACTTACTGTGTTTTCTTTGTGGAATTAGCATAGCCATCTATGACACTCGGGATGCAGGAAATGTTTTCTTCACACAAAACTGCGGCTAGAGAGCAAGTGAAAAAACAATGCCCCATTAGTGCTGTACCCCTGCTTCATCCCTAAGAGGGCAATTTAACTAATTGGTGAGTCTTAGAAGGGAAAATTTAAATCCCCTACTCCCCCCATGGCATTTCCCTCTTCAGAACAGCTCTATGGGCCTGATAAGTTAAAAAGGGAAGGAGGAGGAGGAGGAGAATTTATACCCCGCCCTTCACTTGGAGTCTCAGAGCGGCTTACAAACTCCTTTCCCTTCTCCACCCCACAACAGACACCCTGTGATGTAGGTGAGGCTGAGAGAGCTCTTTCAAGAACTGCCCTTTCAAGGACAGCTCTTATCAGAACTATGGCTTGCCCAAGGTCATCCAGCAGCTGCAAGTGGAGGAGTGGGGAATCAAACCCAGTTCTCCCAGATTAGAGTCTGCACCCTTAACCACTACACCAAACTAAGAGTTTGTAATGATGGGTCTTGAACATTGCTTGTGATATGACCCTCTGTTTTATAACTCTTCAGGATAAGAAACAAAATTCAGGACTACAACCAAATTCTGATGGTTCAAGGAGCACAAGATGGCCATGGTCCTTTCTGCACTTGGATCTCATCCCTGGTTTTATCAGAGTACAACTCATGACACAATACTTTGCATTTATCCCTGGTTATAATAGCATCCGTTTATCCCGGGACAAGTGCAGGGTGAAACTGGGGTGACCTCAGTGTAATGTGGAAACAAAACAACAACAACCCCGAAATAATTACTGGGGTGAACTCGCATGTAGTGGAGAATGTAAGTTCAGGGACAGGGTTGAACCAGGATTTAAGGTCTAGTGCAGAAAGGACCCATGGGTTGTGATCTTGGCCTATATGAGTTTTGTGAAAACACCACAATGGAGCATATTCAGTACCGATAACCAAATTCCAGTGCATCTCAAGATAGTCAAATGTCCCAATGTCTCCCCCAACCTTCAAATCTGGATTTGGTGGAAGAGATCAGTGTGTTTCATTACTCCCAGAACATTTGCCCAAAACTCACAGTCTTGATATGCTTTCGCATGAAGTTGATCTTTCTTTCATTTAGATACCCCACCCCTTCTTGCATATTTAATAACTCATACCAGTCCCGTGGAACTTACACGGTCATCTTTTTGTGCAAAAGCACAAGGGGCTGCATCTTCCCAGAGATACTTGGCAATGTTTTGCTGGATCAGTGCTTTCTGGAGTGGGGAGCTCATCATGGAACCAACCCCCCACCCCCATGTTCAGGACAAAAAAAGCACCCAAATCACAACACTAGTCGTTTTTCTATTGTTTTGTTTTAGGACCCACGTATGCTTTCGCATGAAGTTGATCTTTCTTTTAATAACTCATACCAGTCCTGTGGAACTTACATGGTTATCTTTTTTTGCAAAAGCACAAGGGGCTACATCTTCCCAGAGATACTTGGCAATGTTTTGCTGGATCAGTGCTTTCTGGGGTGGGGAGCTCATCATGGAACCAACCCCCACCCCCATGTTCAGGACAACAAAAGCACCCAAATCACAACACTAGTCATTTTTCTATTGTTTTGTTTTAGGACCCACATGCTGTTTTGTTCACAGAAATTAAAACAGCCAAGTTTCTCCATCCAGGTAATATCTTACTATAGGTGTTAATAGCACATCCCACCCCTTACAAATGTTACTTAGGTCTGCTATAGTTCTGTTCCTTTCTAACTGAATCTGCATATCATGGCTCACCGTGTGTGTGTGTGTGTGTGTGTGTGTGTGTGTGTGTGTGTGTGTGCATGTAAAATGCTGTCAAGTCACAGCAAACTTGTGGTGACCTTGTAGGATTTTCAAGGCAAGAGACCTTGCCTTGAGGTGGTTTGCAGTGAGCTATGATTTGCAGAAGCTGATGCTGGAATGAATGTTGTTAGACCTCAGTGTGCCCCTGGACTCCTGCTTCATTTTGCTGCAGCAGGCTAACACTGCTACCCATTTGTGGGTGTGCTTTGAGGATATCATTTACTAATGGATAGGTGGCAATTCCCTAAAAAGAAAACGTTGCAGGTCAACATTACTATGTAACACCCCTCCCCCCCAAAGTGCAACTAGTAGGAGGAATTTCATCCCAGAAAACTGGTAAAAGGGCTAAAGGAGCCGGGGTAAAATGTTGGCAGGGAGGATGTAAAAGTGCCCTGCTCATAAGAAATGATATTGAGATCAGGAGCACCTTCCTCCTTTACAGTGTAATTCTCTGCCATGTTTTATTGTTGCTGTTTTTTATCATTAAGTCATAATTGTCTTATGGTGACCCCGTAGACAAGAGACATTCAGAGGTGGTTTGCCATTGTCTGCCTCAGCATCACAACCCTGGTATTCCTTGCTGGTCTCCCATCCAAATACTGGACAGGGCTGACCCTGCTTAGCTTTCAAGATCTGATAAGCTTTCAAGATCTTGGGCTATTGCTGGGCTATTACTGCAGTCTAATCTCATTGATTTTGCTAGGCTTAGACTGAAGTAACTCTGCGGAGGATTGTACTGTTACAGTGCCATCCTAAACTGAGTTAAGAAAGAACATAAGAACATAAGAGAAGCCAATGTTGGATCAGGCCAATGGCCCATCCAGTCCAACACTCTGTCACACAGTGGCCCAAAATACCAGGTGTCATCAGGAGGTCCACCAGTGGGGCCAGGACACTAGAAGCCCTCTCACTGTTGCCCCCCCAAGCACCAAGAATACGGAGCATCACTTGCCCCAGCCTGAGAGTTCCTATCTATACCTTGTGGCTAATAGCCACTGATGGACCTCTGCTCTGATGGGCCTCTGCTGAGTAGAAGTCAATGGGCTTAGAAGGGTGTAACTGTGCTAAGAATTGCACAGTTTTAACATTTTCTTGGTCTCCTTAGCTCATCAAAATACGTTTTGTAAAGATCTGCTGCTAGCCAGTTTTGTTTCTCTCTCCTGTCTTCTTTCTTTTTATAGGATATGTCTACTTGTTTCTTCTTCTCTATCTTCTCAATGATGGAATGGAAATTTATTTATATGTCCCTTGTGATCTCCAAGACTGATCATATGTAGCTATTAACATTACAAAACCGAACTGGAGTTCTGAAACAACTTTACTTTCTACTTGAATAATGATTTCTGGAGTCTGCTTTAGTTACCATAAAATATGAATTATTGGTAAAATCATTCTGTCATTTTTGAGATTGTAGTTACCATAAAATATGAATTATTGGTGATATGCACTGCGAAGTTTACCTATACAAATTATGTATGCCTTATATCAAACTCCATTTACCATGGACTATGCCATGTACTCTTTTGTCTCCTAGAGTATCTTGTGGCCGTAGGGTTGCCAGGTCCTCCCTGGCCTCTGGTGGGGGATGAGGGGGGTAGGGTTGCCAGCTCCAGGTTGGGGAACTCCTGGAGATTTGGGGGCAGAGCCTGGGGAGGACAGGGGCCTCAGTAGAATGCAATGCCATAGAGTCCACCCTCCAAAGCACCCATTTTATCCAGGGGAACTGATCTCAGTAATCTGGCAATGAGGTGTAATTCCAGGGATTCCCCCGGCCCCACCTGGAGGCTGGCATCCCTACGTGACGGAGACTATTAGCATTTCAGGAGACAAGGGAACAGCTGTCTGCAGCTGATGCCCACTGGAACCGGTGACAGAGACTATTGAGAGGCTTGTAAGAACAACATCTGAGTTCAGGATATAGACTTCCCACCTATCCTGTTTCTGGATTTTTTTACTAGCTAGAACCCGATGACTCTGCCAATCATTGAACAGGTTGCTTTGTTACAGTTCTTCATATCTGTCCTTTTGAATTGGACACCATAACTAAACAGAAGGACGACTGTGCTAAACAGTTCTTGACAGCCATGAAAACTCAGCATAAAGATCATGACACTGATGGACAGTTTTTCAGCTTGAGTTTGGAAATTAGTTGGGATTTCTGTACACATGGGCACTTCTGTCCCATTTCTTTTTTTCTTCTTCATTTTGCTTTGCTGAGACCGATTTATTCCTTCCCATTCAGGATCATTGATAGCTGAGCTTGCAGCATTCAAATTCAGACATCACCATGATGTGTATTAACCCTAGTATAAATGAACAGGAGTCTTGTGGTGCCTTGAAGACTAAGAAATGTAAAGTAACATAAGTTTATGTGTACCAGAGTCCATGGAGTGGGCCTTAAACCCAGCAAAGCAAGCAAAGTGACAGTGACTTTATTAACAGTGTAATTTAGACTGTGATTAATAAAACAGTAATGGTAACACATGTAATTCAATTGTAGAGGTGGTACCCATTAAAAAGTTCTTCCCCAAATGTTATATTCAGAGCCCTGGACATTGTTTTAAAGGCAGGATGGTAGGCTGCCACTTGCTTGTTTTTGTTTTGTGGGTTACGATCACCTGCATATAACCAGGGAGGGACAATTCTGTAAACAACGTTTCCCCTTTCAGAGTGTCCATGTACCACAAAATAATTGATACGTGTGGTTTTATGTGGGGTATAATGACTAGGGTTTTGGACTCGGACTGGGAAGACCATAACAAAGCTCACTGGAAGATGTTGGTATGGTCAACACACGCTGTTTGCCTCATCTACCTCACACAGTGTTTATGGAGGTGGGGGATAGGAGGCACTCACCCATGTGTGCCACTCCATGCTCTTTGAAGGATGGCTGAGGTATAACTGAGGATTAGAACCAACTAGGAGATGTTTGGGTTTCCAGCCTCCAGGTAGTGGCTGGAGATCTCCTGGGATTGCAACTGATCTGGCAACAGAGATTCTTCTCGTGAAGAAAATGGCTGCTTTGGAAGATAGACTTTATGTAGCGTTACCAGGTCCCCCCGGCCACCGGCAGGGGATGGGCGGGTAGGGTGGCCAGATCCAGGTTGGGAAACTCCGGGAGATTTGGTGATGGAGCCTGGGGAGGACAGGGACCTCAGTGGGGGACAATGCCATAGAGTCCACCCTCCAAAGCAGCCATTTTCTCCAGGGGAGAAATTCCAGTAGATCCCCAGGTTCCATCTGGAGGCCGGCACCCCTAACTGTATGCTTGAAGTCCATCCCCTCCCCAAGTGCCACCCTCAAAATCACCAGGAGTTTCCCAATCCACAGCTGGCAACCCTAAAGAAATGTACATGTTGGCACTGGCAGGCAGCACGTAAACACCGGCTAGTAACGTTTGTGGACTTCGTTGGAAGGTTGGTTTGAAATACATGTTTACTAGCCTGCCTACCAGCAAGTACCTATCCTAGGGTTGCCAGCACTGGCTGGCAAAGTTCCTGGAGATTGTGGGGTAGTGCCTAAGGAAGGCAGAGTCTGGGGAGGGAGCTCAGTGAGGATGTGATGTCATAGAGTTTGCCCCCCAAATATGCAATTTCCTCCAAGGGAACTGACCTCTGTAGTCTGGAGATCAATTTAATTCCGGGAGAACTCCAGGCCCCACTTGGAGGTTCGTAACGCTAACCTGTTTTGGTCTTAAGCCTCATAGTTATATTGCCACCTAACACTATGTGTCTTCATGACTTTTGGTTTATTGGGTTAACAAATGGAGATCCAAGGGGGGGGGTCACAGTTCTGGGATTTTTTTGATTCTGTCTCCATTCTCCATTTATATTCCTGAACAAACTACTCACCTTGGTCTCTGGTTTGCACATGAGTGTACATTGGGAATTTAACTATGGCCCAGGGCAGAATGGTGATCCTTAGTTACCATCTCTGATGAGTGAGGCTCCTCAGTTTATGCAGAATTGATTTATAACCATTATTTGGAGCTTCACTTTTTAGTGACTCATATACAACCTGCCTGGCCGGAAAAAGAGATATTATATTGATACAGTTACAGTTTTATTTGTATATTAGTACGATTTGAGCACTGAAGGCCCTCAGGGCCAAAACACATTGGGTGTGGTCAGATGGTGTGCTGGGAGTGGTATAAATTGCTCCGGCCCTGATGTGGTTTTTTTTAATCTGGAGAATCGCGATCACACTCACCTCCTTGCTCCGGATCACTGTGCAGCCACATCGCTCCCCGCTGTCCATAGGCGGGAGCGTGTGTCAGTGTTGTTTTTTTCTCTGTCTCAGTTTGGGCATGTGCACAGGCAGCCATCTGTAGAACTAAAATTTTTGCACATGCACAGAACAGCAATTTCCTCTTCAAACCGACTGCTGTAACGGTCGGGTTGAAGAGGAAATCGCTGTTCTGCTTCCCTTTAAACCCTTTAAACTTTAACCCTGCTTCCCTTTAAACTTTAAATGAACACTTCCCTTTAAACGTTTACCCTGAAAATTGCCTCTGTGAGATCCCGAACTCATCTAAATGCTAAAACTAGGCACCGTTTAAACATTGTTTTTAATAACGCGATAGCAGAGCGCACCACCAACACTTTAAAAAAATGGCGGGCAAAAAGCGGAAGCCTCGGGCAGCTTTCAAGCAGGGAGGGAGTTTAAACCGGAAGTGTCTCGACACCAGAGTAGTGATCAGACGTCAGAAAAGTGCGGCTGGAACCGGAGAATCAGGAAAATACCACTTGGGGACCTGGTATCAAAATACTCCGGTTAAAGCAGTTTTGAGCCGGAAAGCGACGGCTGGGGATGGGAGGCAGATGTTGACTGTGTGATCACACAGATAAAATCCGTTTCTGAACTGGCACCAGATCAAATGGCGCATCTGACCACACCCATTGGGTCCTTTGGTTAATATACATGTGTAACCATTATTGTGATTCTCTGTTATTGGATGTGCAACTTCATTTCATTACTATATTCTATGACCTGAGCTTTTAATGGTACCTTAAGTATGTTGTTTCTAATCTTAAGATTCTGTGCACTGTGTAATAAATAGTTGTATTTTATTTTATTTCCTAAATGCTCAACCTTTTGGTTCCTGACTTGGTTTTCAAGTTGGGTTCCCTCCCCCCCTTTTGTTTTTCTCTAACTACTCAGATCTCTGTTCACACAGAATATGCAGATATGTTTGTGCAATCAGTCTCATTTTGTGATAGTGTTGCCTCACCCCATCTTTTTTCCCTCCTATCCAGTGTCCACTTTCCTGGGCTTGGGGATTTTTGGTTTTTTAAAAAGAGCTCTTGGACAAAAAACAAACAAACATCACAGCAGCTCAGCCAACAGCTAGAAAGGCTCATTCTACTAATAAAAAATCCTAAAACTCTAAAAGCCAATAGATATGGAAACTTAAAACATCACAGCAGCTCAGCCAATAGCTAGAAAGGCTCATTCTACTAATAAAGAATCCTAAAACTCTAAAAGCCATTAGATATGGAAACTTAAAACACCCTTATTTGGCCTCAGATTTTGTTTTGTAGAACTCATATTTGCAAAGCCAGTATTTTCCTACCATGTGTTATTTTCTTCAATGGTCTGTCTACAAGCATGCTGTGCTGTAAGAGGTGATCCCAAGTTGACTTTGATTCAGCAAGCAGATTAAAAGGCTAGATGTATGTAGTAGTATGTGAAAATCTGTGTGCAACTTGTTCAGTATTTGTGTTATCAAGTCAACAACTTCCAGATGGTGACTGAAGAAGAACTACACTGTTAGACCCTTGTTCCTGTAACAATATAATAGGCGTCTGTTCTGTGCAACAGATGATAGATATAAACTAGAGCGCTTTTTAAGCATGGTGGTGATCTCTGCCTAGTCTCACATGTCACTCTGTGACAACATTTGGACTTGCTATTTAGATCCCAGTTCAAGAGAATGTTTTTGGAGTAGCTGGGGCTGTGCAAAAAAAGCTAAAAATGCATCAGCTATTTGGAAATATAAGGAAGGAGGAGAAGGAGTGAATCCAGCCTGCTCCCCCTCTCCAAACAGTAGGATTTCGGCTTTTAAAAAAGGATGATGTAAATACAGTCCCAGTTGTGGGTTGTGGAGGGGAATCATTTGTTCATTCTCCATTTGTATACACAGTTGCCTATCTAACTAGGGATACGCATATGGAAGTTAAATTCCAAGCATGTATAGTACCTAGCTGTAGCAAAGTTTTATTTGTTTGTTTCATACCCTGTTTCCCCCAAAATAAGACCTACCCCAAAAATAAGCCCTAGCAGAATTTCTATGCATTTGTGGTATAAGCCCTAGTGTGTCTTCTTGAGAAAAAATAAATATAAGACAGTGTCTTATTTTCGGGAAAACACGGTATATACCCTGCTTGTCTTCCTAATGGACATCAAAGTGGCTTACAGCATTCTCTTCTCCTCCATTTAATCCTCATAATAACCCTGTAAGCTAGGCTGAGAGTATATGACTGGCCCAAAATCACCCAGCAAGCTTCCATAGCCAAGTGGAGATTTGAATCTGGGTCTCCCAGATCCTGATCAGTGCTCTAACCACCACACCATGCTACCAAAAAGTATCATAGCAGTAACTGCTTAGAGCCACTTTCTACACAAATGTAGATGAGGCTGGAAGTCCTTATTGCAGACTTTCTGTCAGTATGAATCCATTACGATTACACGCTGGTGAGGTTCTTATTTTTTTCATAAGGGTGTGTAATGTTGTGGTCAACCACTTTTAAAGAATGATTATCAGTAAATGTGCCTTGTCTAACAGATGAGTCTCTGGGCGCATGCACACATTGTTGGGTATTGCCCTACATTGCACTGTGGCAATTGTTTGCAACTGGATCATCTTGCCCGCATAGGAAAGTCCATTGGTGAGTCACTGCTGTAGTACAACAATAATACAATGTGTGGATACAGCCTCAGTCTAAGCACCACCAGTTTCTTCCAGTGCTTGGATTTAGATCTCCCAGTCTACTAAGCCCAGATTTTCTTTCTTGCTCATATCCAAAATTGTGACTTTAGTCATCAGCAATAGCTGATGGTTCTTTTTTTTTAATATTTAAGTCTTTGAGCAGTCTCAACACTCTTCCAGAAACAAAGACAAATCCTCCCCATAAATGGTTTTAAGCAAGATTATTTGAAGATTATGGATTCTTGGTCTATTATCCGGTATTTCATTCCTGTCTGTGAAATCTTGTGAGTATTTAAATTGTCCTGTATTTTTACACTTTTTTGCTGGCACAGTCCTTGTTACAATTGAGCATTCTGTTCTGTTTTGATCTTGCTTTATCCAGAGGGTTTGGGACCAGGGTGGCCAGGTCTTCCCTGGCCCCCAGCAGGTTAGGGGGCAGGGTTGCCAGCTGTAGGTTGGGAAACTCCTGAAGATTTGGGGATGGAGGCTGGGGGGGGGGAATAGGGATCTCAGTGGGGTAAAATGCCATACAGTCCACCCCCACCCCCAAGCATCCATTTGCTCCAGGGGAACTGATCTCTGTATCTCTTTGGTGTGGAGATTTCAGGGGATCCCCACCCACCCCCAGCCCCCCAAGGCTGGCCTCCCTACCTGGGACTCAAAAGCATGAGAAAAGGAGGCAGCACAAATTTGAACAGGGTGCAGCCTTTACTAGCTAGGTTCCTTATCTGCATTAAAGTACACGAACAACTGAACTCCCTTCCCAAGTCCTTCTAGTTCACTATGAATCCTGGAGATGACTCAGCATGTGGTTAACCCACAGCAACCTGAAATACTGGCCTAGAAAAAAAGTTGTCACAAATATCACAAACATTATGACCGATTAGATGGCTTCCATTCTTATTTTCTCAGCCAGCTCTCTGTTAAAAGTATCTTCCAAAGAGCATATGGATGTGCGACCAACAACTTTTTAAAAATCATCCTTTTTACTTTATGGGTGTCCCCCCCCCCCATTCCACACTACTTTTTAGCTCAGAACGCTTTCATATTCATGTTGTTGCCAATCAGATAGCTCTGATACCACCAGATGTTGTCTGGTAAAGTTCTTCCTATCTTTCTTTCAGTTAGGGCTGCCAGGTCGCCCCTGGCCACTAGCGGGGGATTGGCAGGGTAGGGTTGCCAGCTCCAGGTTGATAAACTCCTGGGGATTTGGGGATGGAGCCCAGAGAGGACAGGGACCTCCGTGGGGTACAATGCTATAGAGTCCACCCTCCAAAGCATCCATTTTCTCCAGGGGAACTGATCGCTATAGTCTGGAGATGAGCTATAATCCCCAAGTCCCACCTGCAGGCTGGCATCTCTACTTTTAACAAACCTACCAACATCATTCCCCAGACACCCCGTATACTATCAACTAGCTAAAATAATCATCTAAGAGAGGTCCCAGGGTCTGATTGGCTCAATAATCCTATCTGAATTTCTAGGCCAAAGTATATAAAGCTTAACATACATAGCCTATGAAAATGAATCTGGCATGCTTGAGAAGACCAAGGCCTCAGGGCATGACAGTACCCAAACGCATGTGCAGCCCTGTATATGGCCACATGACCCTGGCTTAGTAGTCTGGAACCTTGTTTTTATTGTCAAGGTTCTGGTGCTTACCTTTAAGGCTTTTAATGGTCTGGGAACCATGTATCTTTGGGACCACCCAAAGAGCATTATGCTCTGCAGAAAAGAACATACTTGTGGTCCCCAGCCCAAGAAATATCTGGCTGTCCTCGACCAGCACCAGGGCTTTCAGTGCCCTGGTCCCAACCTGGTGAAAATCTCTGCTGAGTAACATTTGTGCTCTGCGGGACTTAATGCAGTTCTGCAGGGCCTGTAAGGTAGAGATGTTCCGCCAGGTGTTTGGTTGAGGACAATGACGGTGTCCTTCTGGCTGGCACTCTTATCCCTTGCCTCCCCCTACAAGGCAATGGCACAATTAGGAGTTCTAACCATCATCTAATTAAGTTGATTGTTGTAATTTTATTGTAATTTCAGTGTTTTTAACCTCAAATGAGTATGGATATGGTTGTTTTATTTATCGTTGTACAGCGCCCTGAGCCTTAACGCCCTGAGGAAAGAGCAGTATAAAACCTGAATTTAATAAATAAATAAATTGTTGGTTGAGAATGTCCCACTTTCCTATCAAGTGGGTTATTGTTGCCAACCTCCAGGTGGGGCCTGGAGATCTCCAGGAATTACTATTGATCACCAGACTACAGAGATCGATTCTCCTGGAGAAAATGACTACTTTGAAAGGTGGTTTCTATGGCATTATACACATCTGAGGACCCTCCCCTCCCCACAGGACTGAAAAAGAGTAGCTGGACTAATGTCACCTGCTGAATTTTTGGGGCTGAGATGACATTTGAACCCATGACCTACTGAGTACCGTTCATTCTCTTGGCCACCATACTATGCCACCTCCACTATGCAAAATACACTGTGTTTACACTTTTAATTAACAAAGAACTGTTAGCAGTGTACCTCTTCCCGTTAACATTATCCCCTCTTTAACATTCCACAAAGGACTGCCATCCTTTTTAACATCAAATTATCACCATGGCAGAAAAAAAGCACATTTAGAAGCCTTCCTTTCCAAACAGGACAGACAATGCTGCATAAAATAACTAACATAGCTTTATGCAGATATACATTTTAGGAACAATAAAATACGTTTTCATTTCAATTCTGTCTTAAAATTACTTTTCATTTCTTCATCTTTTTCAAGATTTAGAATTTTTCATGCTGCCGAATTGTTTAAAGACTGATTGGCAAATTATTAGTAATGTTTATTTTTGGCAAAGCACATTGCTCATGACACACAGCTGTCAATTTGCTGGGGGGGGGATAATCCATACTCACTTCATGTTTTACAATCCTTTTTACGATATAAATTCTAGAATTTAGCACCTACACATATTACTATATCTTTTAAGCCAGATCTTTTCCAGTGTTACTTAATACAATACATATGGCATTTACGACACAATGCATTTAACTGGTATTAAAGTCACTCACATATCATACAAAAACAAATACAAAATATTTGCCTTTATTATCAAAGCCGTGGCTGCCAAAATCCATCGCCATTCAACAGCTGTCGACCTGATGCATTTCGTCAAGCCATTCCCAAGCGATGTTCTTTTCCTCCTGTAAATCTGATGCTTTTTAAAACAAAGCATCATCTCCAGGGTGTGGCAGAAACAGCCCTATTTGCCGTTGTGGCTTCATGTTAACTATTCAGTGTCAGAATCAAATTAAGTGCTAGAAGGACCTTCTAATTTTCCAGAAAGAATTTAACAACTCTTTTTTTTAAGATCGCAGGACTAATAAACAATGTCTGAACAAAGTCCTATGATCCAATAGAGATTCCCCAGTGCCAAATATGTGTAGCAGGGCTGGTCCCTGGTTTGGGGGGTGACCTGGGCCCAGAGTACCCGGGGGAGGGGGCCTTCTGTCCCTGCTTACCAGCAGGCCCTTTGCTTGTGCTTCCCTCCCTTTCCATTCAACTGCATGCTCCCCTGCCTGTTTGCAAACCCACTCACCCTTTCACTGATAGTGGGGGGCAGTGGGTGCAGCTGCCCCTGTGGCCATCAGAAGTGCTGCCACCCTGTGCACCACCTGCATGCTCTTCTCTGGTAGCTCTGGACAGCATATTCATCCAGAAGCATAGGGGGCACTGGAGGACTGGTTGTGAGTGCAGGGGAGAAGGGGGAAGGGCATGAGCGTGGGTGGCAGGGGAAGAATGTGGGGAAAGGGACAGCGACTGTGGGCCCTGGCAGCTGCCCAACCTCAGGTGGTGCTAGCCATGATGTACAGAGAGAAGCTGTGAGGCAAAGCACCCTTCTTTCACCAAGGGTTAATGAGAATAATCGTGTGTCTGTTTCAACTTGCAGGTGTTTGTAATTAGCCTATCTGTATCTCTTTCAAGGCCTGATATCAGAGTGTGGTAACTGGTTGAGTGAGAAGGCCTGTGCTCAGTTTGGAAACTAGATGGGAGGGGGAGTCAGGAGTAGACTGCATCATGTCTTGGAAGGCTCCAGCAAACAAGCGCTTTTTGGTTGGAGTCTGAAGACTGCCTGATGTCAAAGAGCTGAAAACTATAATTGGGCCTTAGATAAGAGTGACGTTATGATAACTTTTAATCCCATGCGACAGATGTATAAGCCTCTAGCCTGGACTGTGGTATTTGAATGGTGCTCCCGTTATTGCCAAGTACTAAAGTATTAGAAAGAAAGTTAGCTTTTATTGTGTTTTTTGCTAATTGGTTTTAGAGACTATGTTGCCTAATAATATTCTCAATTTTGTCTGTGTACAGGATTGCCCACCCAGGCCAGTCCAGGGATGGGAGGGAATCTTGTACTTTTTCAGTACATTAAACAACAACCCAAGAGGTAGTCTATACCCTCTCTGGTTTCCAGAACAACTTGCCACCAGAACCTCTACAGTAGTTCCCCCCCAACCTGAGATTAGAGGTTCAAACTCTCAGTTGGCATCTGGAATTTAACACATTAGCAACTCATTCCCAGAAATGCACACTTAATCTTACAAAGGTAGCTTATATGGTGAGCAGAAGGCACAAGATTTAGACTTGGAACTCAGGTACAACATCAGAGACCATTTAGAAATAAGAATAATTTTTATTCAGTACAGAGCATAGCAAAACAGACTATATAAGAGATTACTGAAAAGAAGAAAAACCTATGGCTCTGAGCCTTAACTACACATTAAAGATATTCATAGTTACCAGTGAAGTGTCCATATTCCAAGAGTGTCCAAGGTATACAGTCCAATTAGACACCAAGGGATTTTTGAAGAGAAATCCCATCCTTGCACCCATGTGCTCCAGTTCACAAAGCAACTCTTTGTCTCTCATGAGGCAGCATTTCCAGGTGCAATAAAACAGGCAGCAAGCAGAAGAAGGGAGAGAGCTCAGAGGGAGCCCACTCACATAGGGATGATCAATTATAGCCCAATTCCAGTCACAATCAGCTGTGGCTATCAGCCAATTGCGAGTGGGCATGGGATGTGCCCAATTGTTGGTTGTCATAGCTGTGTGTGGGGATGGGCTAGATGTTTGGAGACCATGCCTGCAATCACATGACCCAACTTCCAGCTTCTCCATTGCCTACCTGACTTGTTGCTTGTGGGCTACAGCCAGGAGCCATCAGGTCTGGCTCTTCCACTTAGAGGTGTGAAAGAATGTGTGGTTATATGGCATGGCTATTGAGGTAGTTCAGGCCATTTGGTCTGCCCTGGACCATTTGGCCTGCAACAGGAAACAGAGACAGCATGGTATCAAAAGACATCACAGGAGAAGGCATGTGGATATAGAAGCAGAAAGCAATTTTTCTATACAGTCTGTCTAATAAACCTATGTGTATTTTAAATTTTTTGGTCTTCTTGTGTGCATTTAACTAGGGTTATGCAACTTTGGTGCCTCTACCTGAAAACCCCTCCCCCCCAGTCCACTGAATACACCTAGGAGATTTGCCATTGACTATAATGACCCCATAGGGTATAATGGAGCTGAAAAATTCAGAATTCTCAAATTTTACCTGTATTCCAACACAACGATATTGGAATTCAGGTTTTCAAGGCAATACTGAATTTTTAAGAGTCCAAAACCTTTAAATCCAAAATATATCATTTTTTTTCTTGCACATCCCTACGTTTAACCTCATGGACCTATGAGTTTGAGCACAGCTTGCTTGAGGCAGTGGGCAGTGGGCTGTGAGACCCAGGTCTGGGTTTCTTCACAGAAGCAGACTGCACAACTGAGGGGCTCTGAGTCCCAGATTCTCAATATATCCTTGTACTGTGAGACCATCCAATCAAATGCTGTTTTCCTATCAAAGGCAGAGTAGCGTGTGGTTCCTCCCTTCCTGGCTGCTAGTACATCAAAGATTTTTAATCCTGGAAGGAGCAGCTAAAACATCCATTCAGCAGTGGCAACTAATATGTTAAGATTGTGTAGAGGGGAAATACAGTGGATGTCACTTTTTTTAAGTATTGTAAGCTGCTTTGAGGACTTAAAGAGCTTTCATTGTTTTCTTGTAAACCACTTTGAGCAACGAGTAAAAACATTATATAAAAATAATTAGTTAAGGCCAACATGGAAAGTGGGCAAGTGAAAGTTTTCCCACCTCTTTTCTGCTTGCCAGGAAATGGCTAAATTTCCTGTGTGTCAGCACAGGGTAGGGTTACCAACTCCGGGTTTGGAAATACCTGGATATTTGAGGGTGGTGCCTGGGAGAGTGGGGTTTAGGAAGGAGAGGGACCTTGGCAGGGTATAATGCTATGTAATCCACTTTTCAAAGCAGTCATTTTCTCCAGGAGAAGTGGAATGAATGTTTTAAATAATTAATAAATAAATGAGTGATTGATGTAGTCGGGGGACCAGTTGTAATTCTGGGAGATCTCCAGCCCCAACCTGGAAGTTGGGAACGCTAGCACAAGGGCTTGGCCAATAAAAAGCAGTGTTAGCAACCCTAACACTGATGACCCCAGGGCCTGAGGAGAGGGAAAAATCACACCAGCTCCTATCTGCATAGCCCTGTCCTGGCTTCTGTCACTTGGAGAGCCAGTTTGGTGTAGTGGTTAAGTGCGCGGACTCTAATCTGGGAGAACCGGGTTTGATTCCCCACTCCTCCACTTGCACCTGGCTGGATGACCTTGGGCAAGTCATAGTTCTGATAAGAGCTGTTCTTGAAAAAGAGCAGCTTCTGTCAAGAGTTCTCTCAGCCCCTCCTATCTCACAGGGTGTCTGTTGAGGGGAGGGGAAGGGAAAGGAGTTTGTAAGCCGCTCTGAGACACCTTTGGGTAGAGAAGTTGTTGTTGTTGTTCAGTCGCATAGTCGAGTCTGACTCTTCGTGACCCCATGGACCAGCTCCTGTGAAGGGTGGGGTATAAATCCAATCTCTTCTTCTTCTTCTTCTTCTTGGTCATGTCAGACTGTGACAAAGACATGGAACTGGGGATAAATGTCTGGTTTTATATATCACCTCTTTCCTCCCTCCTCCCCCTTTCCTATTCTGCTTTCCTGCCTCTCTCCTGGCTTCAGAAGTACACTCAAGAAAATACCACAGCCCTGACATTTCTCTGCATCACAGATTAGTTCAGGCCCCGCAGTACCGTTTCTGTTATACACCTGGAAAGATTGCTTGTGGGACGTTCTCTTCGAGACCTTGTATGCCTTCCCATCACTAGTGGATGCCAAACAATATTTTGTGCCTGATTGAGCTCTTGATGGCTGCCCTTCCAGGTCTCTCGCTTCCCATTAGTTCTCCAGGAAGAAAATCCTCCAGCTTTCTGCAGAAATTATTTGGACTTGGCTGTAAAAAAAGTAGATGGTTTTAAATAGAATTATTAACTGTCTCCAATTCTCTGATATCTTGGGGGTACTGACTGGAGCAGGAAGACCATTTAGGCAAGACTTGTGAGATCAGAGAACAATTGCCATCTTATTTATTCATTTAGAATATTGATTGGCAGCCTCCACTTAAAAATACTCAAGGCAGTTGATCGTTCATAAAATAAACCTTTTATTTGTATATGTATCTATATATATATTCTTTGTTTTTTAAAGAATCTTCTGGGGTTGGATCCAAAGCACTAGCACCTGAGAGAAGCCGGTGGAGCAGGACCTCTATTCTTGCCTTCTTGGGATGCAAGGACTAAGGGTTGCGCGTCTCCTGGTACAGAATCCCCTGTCTCAGTCTTTAATTTCTTGCCACCAGCAGTGGGAGAACATTTTTTAAAATGTTGTTGGGTCAATGACATGATGTCAGTTCTGGTGAAAAATGGATGTGATATCACATCTTTTTGGCAATTCCTGGAGGGGAGTGACATCACTTCCAGAGAGAACCCAAAACCAACGGTGACTGGGGGATTTTACCATACAGTTCCCAGTTATTCCTAGAGAGGTGTGACATCAGTTTCAGGTTTTCCCTGAAGTGATGTTTCTCCATCTCCAATGCCCCCCCATGTCCTCAACTGCCCCCCAGTCTCCCTAACCAAGCATCTCAAATTTCTGCTGTTGTGGGAGAAGGTAAAAAGACTCCCAGGCACGATATGGAGGGTAAAATTCAAATCAGCCATAGGAAGAGGAAATAGGGAAAAATCTCTTCCCCTTCTGCCTTGCAAGTTCTGTTCCACTAGTAGAGTGGCACCTTCAGATCTAACACCATTTTTTTGGTCAAAACACCATCTCTTACACAGAATCCACAAAAAGAGTCCATTTCCTGCTCTATGAAACTGAAGAGACACACTCCTGAGGAGAAGAGAATGAAGTTACAATCCCATACACCATTACATGGGAGTAAATTGTCATGTTTAATTAGATGTCAACATGAGGGGGACTGGTCTGCATCTTTGAGACAGGGCTGCTGAGACTCATTAAAAGCCCTCAAACAAAGATTCCTGTGGTCCTCTCCCCTCATCACCCAGACCCAAGCCAAACATCACCTGCCCAACCAATCACATGAGCCTCCTAGGCAACCAGGACCCCGTAAATGTTGTTCCATTAGATCTCACCTCCCCATTAGCAGCTGTAGTTAGAGCAGTAGCAACAGGAGACTTGGACTTGGAAGGGACATAGTCAAAGAGCAGGCCAATGTTTCCCCACCACCACCCTTGAGGTGGAGATGGGTGTTATCCTTCTATCTAATGCAGAGCATAGATGCAGCTCTTGCACTTCCCTCTTCACAACTCTCCTGTGATTGTATTATAAGAAGACTTCGTATGGATCTGTCTGACGGTTTGATGCAAGAGGAGCTGGAACAAGAGCCCCTGCTTTTTTTTCAGAATGCCATATCTGGCTATATTGAATATTCTGTATATGCAGAGAAGACAACAGGCGCTTAGGATTGTCCAGTTTGTGTCTTTCCTTCTTTTTGACTTTTCATATAACTTTAGTTCCCATTTTTTTTCAATTTCATTTGTTTGTGCGTTAATTTGAATTCATTTACCAATGGTTTCCTTGGGAAACACATTTCCAGCTGTAACATCTTTGTGTTCCATCCATGTTGGATGTGTTCTGCTCACCCAAAGGATCGTTTCTTACAGCTTTCAGGTGGATAGAGAGCCAGTTTGGTGTAGTGGTCAAGAGTGGTGGACTCTAATCTGGAGAACCAGCTTTGATTCCCCAATCCTCTATATCAAGCCAGCTGGGTGACCTTGGGCCAGTCACAGTTCTTTCAGAGCTCTCTCAGCCCCTAAAAGCAAGTCTAACTCACCACTAGCATAACACTAAGAGCTAGAACTTGTGATGCCAGACAATCTTAGGATCTCCTGGCTATTCTACGCACAGTGCCATATAATAACTATTATCAAGTAGATAGGAGAAAGGGTCCTAGTTTGATAGGCAATTAAAGGCTGAACACATTTTATGGCTATAATACGTTTGCTTTCAGTCCAATTGGGATATAATTTCTCTGGGGCTGTGCCGCCCACCTGAGGGAAACTGCCAAATTTCTGACAGGTTTTGGAAAGGATACCAGTTTTATAGGCAATTACCATTCTCCCTTGAAGAGCACACAGAGATAGAAGTCTGGCTTCTCCAGAAGGCAGGCACTATTACAGAGGGGGCAAGGGGGGAGGCCCTTGGCACAATCATGCAGCAGGGACAGAACCTTTCATTTGACACCCCAAGAAAACAGACCCCATTATCACAGCTGCAGAAGGAAGAATCTGGCACCTCAGGAAAGTAAGGCTGTGTCCCCTTGCTTGGTCTGAGGTGGAAACCCCCTCCCCTCCATTTTTTTTGCTCATTATTTAGACTGTGAGTTTCAAAGGGTAGCCATGTTGGTTTGCAGTAGAACAATTAGATTTTAGTCCAGTGGCACCTTAGAAACCAACAAGATTATTGGAGTATGAGCGTTCACTAGTCAAAGCTCCCCCCAAAATCTGGTTGGTCTCTAAGTTGCTACTGGACTCATAAGAACATAAGAACATAAGAGATTCCAATGTTGGATCAGGCCAAAGGCCCATCCAGTCCAACACTCTGTATCACACAGTGGCCAGAAATACCAGTGCCATCAGGAGGTCCACCAGTGGGGCCAGGACATTAGAAGCCATCCCACTGTTGACCCCCCCCCCAAGCACCAAGATGACAGAGCATCACTTGCCCCAGAGTCCCTATCTATACCTTGTGGCTAATAGCCACTGATGGACCTCTGCTCCATATGCTTATCTAACTGTAGACAGTGAGAATGAGTCCTTGATGGAAAACCAACAGTAAAATGTTTTTACTGTACGTGCACAATCAAAAGAACAAACTCACTGTTAATGTTTCCATGCTCGGCGGGAGTGACACATTAGTATGCATTTATATATACTTCAATATTCACAGTAATGCGCAAAACAGTTATACATATTTACAGGCAGAGTGCAGAATTAACTAGTACTAAAGAGTCTAGGAGGAAACAACACATTAAATAAATAGCAACACCCTTTCAACAAAAACAGCCAATCCATCGCCTTCTGTCTCTTGTAGGTCTGCCACACAGAAGATACGCAAATCTGCAAAACACCTGAACCTGTAAATCACAGTAAGAGCAATACTAGCACGGGCAAAGTAACTGGAGGTAACGGTTGCTTATATAGAATCAAGAGCACCACCATCCCCAAGCTGCTGAGAATTGGTGGGAACACGGTGGAAAGAAAGATCTATACAATTTCTGCTGGTTGGAAAGGTTCTGTGCCAGTTTTGCGTAATCCTTTGACTCTCTGTCCCTCCATCAACATCTGAACTCAGCCTTCACTCTAAACCAGACAGCTAGATACCAGAATAACAAATATTAACTAACGTAAATGAATGACATTAGTCTTACTAATAATGGGACCTATTTTTAATTTGTTAATAAATAAGTGTATATCACTAATGCAATGCCTCTATCAGGTCTTGAGGTTACCAAGAAGGGAGCAATAACTTACAGGCTATTAGGGGACAAGTTCAATCCGGAGCCCTTACTATAGTTACAAAACATAGACACTCCTGCTGTCAGTGTCTACAGCTGCTTACCATATGGGTCTGTTGCATCATAATATGAATCCCCATGTTGTTGCAGAAGCCGCAGGAGAAGGAGATTCTCACTGTAATGGCACTGAGATGTCTTTCAGGCAGAAGCTGTTGCTGTGCTTATCTCAAGGACTAGAGAATAAGCCAGACTCAACAACAAGCAAAGTGTCTCATTACTTTCATGTGGCAGCCTACATTTTTGCCCTGAGTCTTTTATGTCTCAGCAGTCTTTTATGTCTCAGTATGCACAGAGATGTCTCAGAGTATGGCTGCCATTCCCTCAATACAATGCATGCATATAGTTACTTCTTTCTTATTATTTTATACATCTCGTCATTTAGCATAAACATTGGCAACAGATTCTGGAGCTGAACGAGGAGTACTCCTCACTCAAATTAAGCCCTAGAAACCATTGTGTTTGCTGGTAGTTCTTTATTTCCTATGTGCTATACAGGTTGAATTACCTGTGCTTTGTTTTAAGGCTGTTCAGACTAACTTTACATCCTGAATCAAGTTCTGGCATTGAGGAGACAGTGACCTGCAAACTGAGTCTATGGCAAGAGTCTTACACAGATCAGCTTAGAAGTAAGCCCCATGTTATTCAGTGAGGCTTACTCCCAGGAAAGTTTTCTAAGGACTGCAGCCTCTGAAAAGGAGTGCCCCGCCCATCTCTGTGTTTTGCAGTCTTGAAAACGTTGTGCTGAATCACTGCAAGAAAACTGCACTGTCATTTTTGACGTGTGGCTTCGACTCAGCTTCTTAATCCGTTCTTCCTTAACTCTGGTCATTCTCTTTCATTATTTTTTTTTTAAATGCAATGTCTTGTCCTAGATAGAGTCTATTACAAGTTAGCACTTTTGTTCTACCAAATCAATAACGTTATATAATTTCCCCGAACAGAAATGCTTGCGTTCTCTCTCTCTCCACCAATTCTTAAGTCTGGGTGGGGATGGGAGAGCTGTAACCAGTGCAATGAATTTTGCTGAGGTGAGGGCTGTAAATTGTTGAACAATTGTCGTTTGAGAAGAATCCTCCTGCTAAAGAGGAGGCGGATCTCCACTGGCACAGAGAGTGTTATTCTGTCTGTCTTTCTTTTTTTCTCTTTTTTTCTTAGCCAAAAGAAAGTGAGTGTCGCTCTCTTGAAAAGCTCTCCAGCACAGCTTCATTCCACTGCAGTCATTTTCTGCAGGAGGAACACTGCAGAAAAACGTGCATCACTCTGACAGCAGCAACCCAGCAGAGGTTCTCGGGTAAATATAGTTGGTCCAATGCTATAATAATGTGGGAGCCAGGGGAGCTCACCCACCATTGTCGATTTTAAACACAACCACCCTAATACGGAGAATATATTTATCTGATTCTGAAAATACTGCTATTCTCCCCTCCCCCACCTCAATCTGTAATCAATACAAGATAATGCTTTCAGGAATGCTGAACTGCAGCTCATGTTAGGGGAAGAGATCTGGGGGGGGTAGCCATGTTGGTCTGAAGCAGCAGAAGAACGTTTGAGTCCAGTGGCACCTTTAAGACCAACAAAATATTATTCAAGGTATGAGCTTTTGTGTGCACACACTCTTCTTCAGATATCTGAAGATACTGCATCTGAAGAAGTCTGCATGCACACACGAGCTTATACCTTGAATAAAACTTTGTTGGTCCTAAAGGTGCCACTGGACTCAAACTTTGTCCTCGTGTTAGGGAGGTTATACTCTGAACACCTGAATGAATATCCTCTTTAGAGAATTTTTCAGGACATTTCACTTATTAGTCAAGCTTCTATGGGTTCGATTCCACGTGGCAACTGGCAGGTGGTGTTGGCATCAGGGATCTTTCTCCAGCTTCCCCTTCCCTCCCAAAAAAAAGCTCTGTGAGGGTGATGGAATCCTCATAAATAAAACAGGACAGGGAGGAACTGTGTGGAATTCCACTATCACAAGCTGCCCGTGAAGGAGGAAGAGGCAGTTTTGTCCTATTCCCACTCCTCACAGTAGTGCAGTTTGGCTCTCTCCAACTGCTTTTTAGGACATAAGAACATGTTGGATCAGGCCAATGGCCCATCCAGTCCAATACTCTGTCACACAGTGGCCAAAAATACCAGGCAACATCAGGAGGTCCACCAGTGGGGCCAGGACACTAGAAGCCCTCCCACTGTTGTTCCCCCCAAGCATCAAGAATACAGAGCATCACATGCCCCAGACCGAGAATTCCTATCTATACCTTGTGGCTAACAGCCACTGATGGACCTCTGCTCCATATGCCTATCTAATTCCCTTTTGAAGCCATCCATGCTTGTAGCCGCCACCACTTCCTGTGGCAGTGAATTCCATGTGTTAATCACTCTTTGGGTGAAGAAGTACTTCCTCTTATCCATTCTAACCCAACTGCTCAGCAATTTCATGGAGTGCCCACAAGTTCTTGTATTGTGAGAAAGAAAAGTACTTCTTTCTCTACCTGCTCTATCCTATGCATAATCTTGTAAACCTCTATCATGTCACCTCTCAGTCGCTTTACCCTTTCTTCATAGGGAAAGTGTTCCAACCCTTTTATCATTCTAGTTGCCCTTTCCTGCACTTTTCCCAATGCTATAATATTCTTTTTGAGGGGTACGTGAAACAAGGCTGCAATGATATGGTCCCTGCAACTCACTCTTAAGATGCAATGTGTGCACATGCACAGGGCAACATTATGCATTACATGACATATTCTTTGCTTCATGAAAGCTTAAGCCCAAGGTGCACCCAGTTACCGCCTGGGCCACCATCAGCCAGGTGAAAGCCCAGTGGAGTGCAGGCCCAGGAAGTTATGACAGTCACTTCCTTGGTTACTGATAGCTGGAAGTGAGTAAGGTCATTGTGGTGCATTGGTACCTTTCATGTCATGCTGCCCCAAGCAGTTGCTTGGTTGTCTTGGCCAAACACTGGCCCTGCTTAAATCAATATTTGTTTGTTTGTTTGTTTGTTTCCATTTTTATCCCGATCTCCCTAAGTGGGCCCAGGGTGGGTTAAAAGATAGAATATACTGGAGAATAATACAGGTTAAAAGTCCTAAAACAACTATTCTAAATTCCAACTTGATCACAAGATGGCATTTCCAAAACTTATGGTATCCATGAGGATAGATGCATATATGGTCCGGGTTCCCAGAATGGTGGAATAGTCACTGTCAGAACTCAGAGGACCACTTAAGCAGGAGGAGCCAGATCGATTGGGTGTCTGCTGCCTCAACCAAAGGCCCAGCAGAATAGCTCCATTTTACAGGCCCTGTGGAACTGTAATAGATCCCACAGGGCCCTGATCTCCATTAAGAGTAGTAAAACACCTGCTTTAACAACACTCGAGCAGCCACTATGGCTGTTTGAGACCCACTGCGGACGGGGTGAGCTCTCGACCCTAGTCCCAGCTCCCGCCAGCGGCTCGAAAGTAGAAAGTAATTATAATGCGAGTAGATAAATGGGTACCTACCCTTAGAAGGGTAGGGGGCATCCTCCTCTAGCGAGGTGTGTGGAGGCAACAGCAACAACGGCGGCGGTGGCAGCAAAGACGGCGGCAGCAGGACACCGGCTGCAGTGGAGTACCGGCGGTGGAAGGCGGCGTGGCGTGGCGACGCGGC
>NW_015169184.1:865433-906459 GCF_001447785.1 Gekko japonicus | reverse complement strand
GCCCAGAGACCCCCAAGGGGGTTAGGGCGGTATATGAAATCAAAGGAAATAAATAAATAAATAAATTCCACCAGGCTGGGGCCAGGGCTGAGAAAGCCCCGGCCCTGGTTGAGGCAAGGTGGACGTCTTTCAGTACAGGAATTTCCAATAGATGGTGATCTGCTGAGTGCAAGCTCTTTGGGGCACATATGGGGAGAGGTGGTCCTGCAGATATGTTGGTCCCTGGCTGTGAAGGGCTGTTGGTGACTGTGTGCTATACACCATGCAGTTGCTATTATGCTCCTGGTAGCCATCTTGATTGCTTGCTCGAGATTGCGAGCTGCTTGGCCCTGGCTAACTCTGGAGAAAGAAATCCGCTTGATGCTGAGAACTTCCAGCCTGAGATGGAGTAACATCTGGTGATTTGGAACCATTGTATCACTGTGTTAGCTGGTATTTTTTATTCTTAGATTTTTTGTTTTCCTCACAATCGTGTCCTCTTTAAAAAAAATGTGCACCTTAATAAAATAATTAAATTTTACTTGCTTGTGGGTTTTGCCTTCAATTGACCTCAATCTAATTCCAGTGTTTTAGATCTAGCGACCACCTACCAGGTAATTTGTCTTGTGTTTGGGAAACTTGTTCTCCATGCCCACCCTGCAGGGTTGGCTTTCTTGTTAATTTCTCTGAAAGGCTGGGAGACTTGCCCTTTTGCTCCTAAACTGTTGGGATAGAAAGGGCTCATGGTAGCCTACCACACTAGTGTGTGGGTAGCCCGACACTGGGGGGTTTGTAATTTTGTGGTGATGCTGCCTATCCATCCAAACGTCCTAAGCCCAGGCTGGCTTGGGAATCTTTGATAATTAAATACATTATCTGCTTTTAAAATGCAGCAAGAACCTTTGTTGCTTCTGTTGCAACAACCTAACTTGGCTAAGCCTCTGGAAGCAGTGGTGATGGTTGTTTTCTCTGTCTTCCAATGGAAACGGTAAAAAAACACAACAGGAAGAGAATTTTTGGTGGCATGGATATATGCCCAATTATATTTCCCTTACAATCACTTGGTACCTGGATATTGGTCACAGGCAGGGGGCAGGATGTTTCCTCAAGCCCCTCTGGCCCGAGTGGTAGTGGCAGTGACCTTGTGTGGGTTTTTCAGCCCTCCAGTACAGTGTGTAAGATTGCTTCTTGCAATCGTGTCCCGTAAGCACCCTTCTGAAGTGCACCTGTGCTGTCCTTGCAGTCTGGATTAGAACTGGGGGGGGAGGGGCAGGTGAGTCTACCCTATCAGCAGCACATCACACTGAATAGCTCTTTGGCTTTTTCTAAGAATGTCTGGGTCAGACTCAAGCTAGAGGTGAATGTGACTTATCAAGTTCTTTGGACAGTATCAGACCAAATGTACACACAGAATAGGTTCCCACTGAACTCTCTTTAGTACCGTAGCAGGCCATGTGCTGCAACCAGAGATCCATGATGAGCCAAGCAGTTTGTGTCCAGCTGAGACCCAGAGCACAGGTGGCCATTGTGCTAAACAACCTTAGTCCCGAGGGGATGATTCTCTTTAATAATGATTAATTGCAGGCAGGTTTCCAGATCCCTCATCCTGCATGCAGTTGGCAAGAGAACTTTTTATTTATTTATTTTACATTTGGGATGAAGGGTGTTAGATCGCCGCTAACAAAGGATCGAAGAGTGATTTCAGCAAAGAAGTGATTCAGCTTTATTGAAGTAACGAACAAGCTAATTGTTAAAGCAAAACAGATTATCTTTTATTTCCCAATATTTTTCTAGATAGTCTTTTAAGTCTCTCCAGTCATTATAAAATTCTTCTGCTTCCCTATTATTTAATTTTCTCGTCATTTTATCCATTTCAACTGCAAACAATAATTTCTTCATCCAATCTTCAACCTTCGGGACTTCTTCTTGTTTCCAACATTGCGCATAAGTAACTCTAGCTGTTGTCACCATGTACCACATTAAAGTTCGTTTAGTTACGTTGACCTCTTCTAATTTCAGTCCCAAAAGCAGAAGTCCTGACAAGAGAGAACTTTTTCTTTATTTATTTTACATTTGGGATGAAGGGCTTGTGAAGAGATGAAGCCTCCTCCCTGTCTCTTTTATCCTCATAAGAAACCCCTACAAATTTTATCATAGGATACACATGTGCAGAATGCTATAGGGCTCTAGGATTGTGGGGGTGTTTCGAATTGCTTCGCTCTTCCATGTGACCATGAGGAAGTCGGGAGCTATCACTGAAGCTGGATTTGGGACGCTGTTTATATTGTAATCCTCTGGGCTGGGAGGGCCAAGGGTACAGGAAATATATATATAAACAGAAAGTTTTTTAAAAAAATAGTTTTTATTATTTTAGGATAAACAGCATATATCCAACTGTATGTGTAATCTATTAACACAGAGGATAGTTGCACAAAAGCTTAACTCTTTATACAAATTCAGAAGAAAAGTAAGTTTTTGTAATACATGTTTTTAGCAATAACCTTATGTTCCTACAGATATTCTGTCACAGGGTACCATACAGCTATATAAGCAGAAGTTAAATAATTGATTTTTTTTTTTACAAAAATTCAATAGTATGAGGAAGGAATCAGCGTTATAGGATAACCTTACAACTACCTCTCTGATATCACTTCAGAATCGCTTTTCTTTTGACTGAAGAATTGCCCCCTCTCACCAAATAGATACTAACAAATGCCATTTATGTTTTGACAATTAGACTTTGTTCATAGTCTGCCTTGGATGACTAGATATTTCCACCTGTTATGAAACTCTTCCCCGTGCGTCTGGAATCTTTGAAAGCATATTAAACCAGTCCTCTGGCATTTATACCGGTTTCCTCAGCCTCAACTGGCCTTAAATGGCTTGAGCCCAACATAGCTACAAGAATGCATCCTTTCTCATGTCTCTTCATGATCCGTAAGACATGCCAAAGGCTCCCTGCGATTGACCATCTGCCCACTACATTTGTAGGTGCTGTGTGGATCTCCTCTCTGGTGGCAGCTTGCCAGCATTTGAGTCTGAACACTTCCACTAGCGATGTAAGACTTATCTGGGCAGGCAGTTGATAGCCAGGATTAGGTTAGTTCATAAAGGAATTGTCAGTTTTTATTATACTTAATTTGATTCATTCCAAGTGATTCCCCCTTTCCCAGCCCCAAAAACATCATTACAAGCCCCAGATTTTGGGATGGAAAACACTCTTGATCACTAGATCGAAGTGGTAGTGGACACGAGTAGAATTGCAATTATAGCACCGTCAGAGAATCCCACCTTCCCCAACACTTACAAAATCGGCAGCCGCCCGTTCAGCATAGCATTGATTGCTGGCAGAATTAATGGTGTAGGGCCTGTCTGTGCAAGGCTATTCTTTTCTTCCCCTTTCGTTATGACAAATGCTTCCCCACTATTGTTGATGCTGCTGTCATCAACTAGCTACCCACCAGTATATCACTGGAAACTCTTGCGTCATCAAGGATGAATCAGATGTCCATCGTTTAAACAGATCTTAAACTTTTGGCCTTTACAATTTGTTGGAGAGACTTGCTTCAGGAGCACGTCTTGCATGAGAAAGAACCTTGGTTCAGATCTCAAGCAGCTGGTACTGAGAATGATCTCCCTCTGAGCTAATGCAAGTCTGAATAGCTAATATTGATCAAGATGGACCAGCTCACTGCCCTGACCAGGACAACTCACGCAAGCCCAATCTTGTCAGATCTCAGAAGCTCAGCAGGGCCAGCCCTGGCAAGTAATTGCAAGGGAGACCTCCAAGGAATACCAGGGCTCAGGACACAGAGGCAGGCTATCAAGCCACCTCTCTGAAACGTCCAAACCCCACTAGGGGTCGCAAGAAGTCCCCATGACTTCCAGGCATGCAAACACACACACACACAAATACCAACCAAAAAAAGATGGACCAGCTCATTCAGGAAAAGGTGGCATTGTGTGTTAAATGGATCAGCCATAGATTTAGGACAGCCAAAAGGAGTCTTCATCATACAGCTAGGGATCCAACAAACTTTGGGACAGACATGTTTAATAGGCGAGCCTGTTGTGACAGTAGGGACCATGGCTCAGTGTTAGAGAATCTGCCCTGGAGAGCTGTTGCCAGTTTGAGTAGACAATACTGACCTCAATGGACCAATGGTCTGACTCAGTATAAGGCAGACTCACGTGTTCAGAAATCATGACCACCTGTGAGCCAAATGACTGATTTGTTTGCCTGTCTGCCACTTGCCACTTGTGGTGGTGGTGGTGGAGCTTCATTTCCTTGCTTTGTTGGGCCTTTTCCATGTGTGCAGTAAATGAAATCGATTCCACCCCATGCTTGCAGATCAGGTCAGGTAATTAAGCAAGGTGGGAAGGGAACTGTGGCTCCCAAAAGACTGTGTGAAAAGGCATGTGTGCAAAATAATTCAGAGAACTGAGATGTAGCTGGACAACAAACTCTAAGAATTCTTAAAAATGCAATATGTATTTATAATCACTTGATTGTTGATTTGCTCACTATTTATTTCTACAATAGGCTGCAGAGCAACATGCAGCAACAACACATCTGTGGAGGAAGGGGGAAAGCGAGACTCTGTAAGGCTGTTTAAGGATACATTTATGTTAAACACTGCTGATTGTGCAGCATTGAACTGTACTGTAACACAAAGTAACTCAGTGAACAGGCTTGAAACGCTTGCTGGCAGCTGAACTGGTGGATGAAAAATAACCACCTCTGCAACTGAAGAACAGACTTTGAGCCAAACCAGTGGCTGTTTGAGTACCCCCACACTCCATACAGTTAAAAGGGGATTTTGCAGATTCATGGAGGAAAAGTCTGTCAGTGGGCTATTAGACATAATGACTACAAAGAACTGCCATGTTTTGAGGCAGTATGACATTGAACAGCAGATGCTAGGGGTGAGTATAGAAGGACAATTGCCTCAAGCCCTGCTTTTAGGCTTACCGGGGCAACCAGTTGGCCATTGTAAGAGACATGATGATGAACTACGACCCCAGTCAGACGTGCTGAAAAATGGGGGGGGGAGCGCACCTATTTGCACCATTGCATTCTGATGTGCCATTATGCGATCAAACATGATGACGGCTTCCCCACGGCAAAGAGGGCGACGGGGGAGAAAGCTGCGCACCGGTGCGATCACACCCAGGGAGTCCGCATGCAGCCCATGGCAAACCATTTGCCAGTAGGTTGTCCCAGGTACTTTTAAAATGCACATCTTCGGCGGGACGCGACGGGTTTGCCACGGGTGCGCTACGCCTCCCAGATGTTCCGGTGTGATCACACCCGGAAAATCCGGAGGACTACCGTGCCTTCAGCGCAACAAATGCTCCGTGTGAACAGGGCCTAGATGAACCTTTAGCCTAATCTAGAAGGGTGTTTTGTGTTCATTGTAGAGGAAAGTGGCTTGGGTCAGTCATAGAGCACATGATTTGCATGGACAAAGACTCTCTGGCATCATTGATCTCAGGGACAAAGTATTGAGAAAGATCTTTCTTTTCCTGGAGATTTACTGTCTACAAGAAGGGACTCTAGTGACCTTAGATGGACCTGTAATTGGATTTGGTATAAGGCCGCTTCAAATGTTCTTATTTGCCTTCACCACTGTGTAAAGTGCTGCAGCCACAATGAAGATGAGTTGAAAATGCTGTGCTGAGATTCCAGAGCCTACATTAGTGAGCTGAAAGAGACATTGGCTGGACTCTGTTGTTGGATATTGTGCTACTGTAATCATTAACTCCCAGATTTTCATGCCCAGACAGGAGAATCCAGGAGGTGAAAGATTACAAACCCTTACCATTTTCAGTAGAAAAGGACTGGTGATCTAACCTATCATATCCCCTACTGTTTGACAATATTGGTTCCATACAAACAGTTGTTTTATCTGAAACACCTAAGAAGAGGAGTGTGGAACTACTTTTTCATATGTCAGCATCTCTCCCACGTCCAACTCGCCCAGTTCCCACCTTCCAGCTAGAGCTTTCTCCCTCTGGTCCGTTTTCACCCACTGAGAATCCGAGCTTATAGGTGGCTGAAACTGGTAGGTTCTGCTCTGGAAGTAGGACCTGGAATGGCTGCCAGTGAAGTGCAGTGAGATGTACTGTGGCCTATCTCCAGACTGAGCCAAACATTGTCTTTCATGTTGTTTCTGGATCAGATCAGAAACTCACCATAACTGGATGGATACCAAGTCCAAACATTGCTCTGCCAAGTGAAAGTCTGAGAGGCTGAATATAAGGAGGAGACCTTCACATGGGAAGGATCCATCAGAACTTTTGCAAAAAACATTCTAGTGGGGAGTTTCACGATGGCACTTTGTGAGTTCAAATTGGTAGAGTGGCTTCAGGATCTTTCACTTGCAACTTACTGGTAGCATAAAAAAATATTTTCCATCTGTTGTGAAGTATATTACTGTGCATTTTCTAAGTGAGATGCAGACTTAAATAAATAAATTCTTTTTTTATTATTTTTATTTTCATTTTTCCATAATTTACACTCCATATATTTTCCAACATTCTGGGATTACATTAGACATTTTCTTCAATCCACTTATTGACTTTTTGCCATTTTTGCTTAAAGTTACTTTCTGTTTTTCCCGCCAAGTACATATTCAGCTTATCCATTTCTATTATTTCAAAAAGCTTCGTAATCAACTCTTCCCTAGTCGGTATTCTGTCTGTTTTCCAATTCTTTGCTATTGTTATTCTTGAGATTGTACCTTTGCCTACATTTTCAACATTAGTTTCAGTTGCTTCGAATAGCACCCAAATGGCACCCAAATTAGGGTTTTGGTACTCATGATTTGTCAGTTTTTAGCCAAAAGGAAAAATGTAATGTGCGTGACAGTGCAAGGACAAACTAAAGGGCAGAGATTAACAGAGCAATACAAAACAGAGCCATACCCTTCTGAATCTACTGAAGTCCGCTACATCGCAGTGGCTCTCATATGTATGACTCCATCTTGGAAGCAAAAGCTAACAGCCAGGACAAGGGTCATGAGGTCAAGCTAGTCTACGATGTATATCCTGAACTCTTTAATCCCTGATCCACACCTGTCTCAGCAAAATTATTGCCCTAATCAGAACACCACCTGTTTACTTCCCTGACATCCAACTGGAGTAGGGCAGACAGGTCTCCTGCTCCAGAGGGAGACCTCTCACCCAGCATCCTCAGTTCCTTGGTAAGGCAGCAGAGAGGAGAATGGGGGAAAATCAATGTCATGCCAATCCTACAGTGCCCCTCCCAGTGTGAATCCATGAGTGACATCACCATGTTGGGGCAAAACTTTCAGTAAAGCCCTAGAGTTCCTAGAGTATCACCCCAGTACCATTACATCACATCTGAGTTTGCATCAGAAGTGATGTCATGGCATCAGAGTGACACCACTTTATAGGTCCCCCCCCCAATGCTTCCACAACTTGCCATTGCTGGGCTGGCAGCCCTAAACTGGGATCAGATCTTCATGTGAAATTCAGACTGTTATGTTTTGAAACTCATTTGGTTGCCTTTTAACCACCACCACCCTAAAAAAAAAAACACTGGGATACTGAACTGCAGTTTTCTCCTACAAAGAAAGGTTGGCAGTGTTACCTCCTTAGGAACTTTCTGCATGAGACTTGCTTTTGGGACTCAAAAGAGCAATGGTGCCATCTTGAAAAGTCTGAGCATCTTAACAGCCACCTAACTTGCCACTGACAGAAGGTCGAGAGACAATCAGAGAAAATGGAGGTGAGCAACTAGAGAAAGGCCAGTGGATGATTGGATTAAAGGGTTTTAAGTTCCATTCCTTAACAACAGGTTTTTTTTACTTAACCAATTTCTTGTAGGCTTTTAAGTACTCCTGTTGGAATCAGCAGGGTTTGATTCCCTTTGGGTAGAAGAAAATGGCTAGTGCTAATAGGTTCCTAGGTTTCGTATCTTGGGAAGTTGGTCACCAGACTCAGTTTCTTCCCTGCATAGGTCTTTAGAGGCCTTGCTTCCTGTGTATGTAATCAGACTCCAGGAATGTTTGTGCCTTCGTCCTACATACTCATTATTTTTGTACACTGGAGTGTTGCATCCACACACATGTGTTCCTGAAACCTAAAATGGTACTCCTGAAGACCTGACAGATATCTGCTTGTCATGCAACTGTTATAGACATAAGACTCTTGCCAGAAAAAAAAGTTGTCAGCCATATGTAAGTGCTGTAAACAGCCACCTGGTTTCTGACATCTTATAAGGGGCGATATAATATCTATTTTTATTTTCTGCCTGCCCCAATTTATGTTCCTTCCTTTGTTTCCCAAGTGTGGGGTGGCATTGTTTTTTTAAAATAAAACCAATACCCATGGGCCAGTGGGCTTTACTCTCCTTACCCACAGACTTCATGTACTCACATGTTCAATGTATGTACAGTCAACCTACCTATAGGAAAGGTGGCTCCCACCCCAGTTCAACCCACTGGTGCCTGCTCTGCTAATAAGAATTTTAATTGGCTATGGACTGGAGAATCCCGACCTAGATAGCCCAGGCTAGTCCAATCTCTTCAGATCTTGGAAGCTAAGCACGGTCAGCCCTGGCTAGTCCAGGGGATACCAGAGCTGTGACGCGGAGGCAGACCATGGCAAACCACTTCTGAACGTCTCATGCCTTGAAAACCCCATGGGGTCTCCATAGGTCAGCTGCGACTTGATGGCACTTTCCACCATAGACAGGAGATGCCTTTTCCTTCCACCCTGACATTTGTGAGGCAGGATCCATAGGGTGAGGGGTACAGTCCCTGATAACGTCATCCTAACTGGCAAGGTTTACACCCAAGCCAGTGTTCCCTGTTGAAATTAATGGAAATGTCTATCCGCTTGATTTCCTAATACAGGGTCTACTTCTGATATTAAAGGATTGGACTCAAGATTGTAAAAAGATGTATTATCCTGCCCTGAATGCAATGTTATGAAGACCTCTGCTTTCCCCTTATTTTCATTCCTAAGTCATTCTTAGCAGGTTGCTAAATTGCACATTCCACTCTCCAGAAAAGAACAAATGAAGGTCAAAGGGTGGGGTTTTTTTGCACATTTGTACTGTCTCTATAATAAATACAGGGCTGGTCAGTCATGAAAATGTACAGGTGGTCTTTTCCACAAAAGGATGGCTGATGCCAGCAACTCTGAGATTCAAGAGTCATTGGTGCAACATACCATATGTCCTCAGGATAAGGGAGGAGAGTGTACTTGGCAGGAAATAAATATTTACATGCCAATTGCATCTTAGGTTTTGGAGAGATTAGCTATTTTGCCATGATGATCCTTTCTCTTGACACCAGAAAGAAAATGAGTTAATTTCTGGCAATAAAGGGAGAAAAAACACAATGCAGGGTGGGGGATTTTGTGGGGTTTTTTACTGTATAGTACTGAAGGCAGAATTAACACCACTGTAATAAATCAGACAATGCAAGTATAATAAATCCATACAATACAAGTGGATACCAGCAAGGACTTGTAAGGCACCACCCCCTCTCCTCCTATCTCGTTGATGCCTCCCCTTCCAGTTCTTCCTCATCTTCTGCCCACTTTCTTCACCTCTCTACCTAGTAACACTTCCTACCTTTCACAGCCTACTGCTGTCTGCCTTTCTTCCTCTTCTATTCCCCACCTCCTTACCCACTGGTTCACAACCCAAGCAGTGTCTTTCCCCTCACTGTCTTCTCCCCACTCGTCCTTCCATTCACCTCCCCATTTCCCTTTTCTCAGTTCCCCTTATTGTTTTCATTCCCTCAGATGATCTCATCTTCTTAAAAAACTTTTTCGCACACCAGCATTCCCTCCATCCCCAGCTTGCCCAATTCCTACCTTCACCCCTTGTCCATTGAGCTACAGCTGAACTCTCTCTCGCTCTCTGGTACATCACCTGGGATTTCCCCCTCAAGTTTCCACACACCTGTATCCCCCTCCCCCACTGGTGACATCCCTGCATGCACAGACATAGCTGTTTATTTATGGAGGAGGCTGTGTGTGGAAAGAGCCCTCAAGTCACAGCTGATTTGTGGCAACCCCATAAGTAGGGTTGCCAGCTCTGGGTTGGGAAATACCTGGAGATTTTGGGGGTGGAGCCTGAGGAGGGTGGGGTTTGGGGAGGGGAGGGATGTTAATGGGATATAATGCCATAGGCTCCCAGGGCTCTTTTTGTAGAAAAAGCCCAGCAAAAATTCATTAGCATAATAGGCCACACCCAACAGCAGAAACTCATTAGCATATTAGGCCACACCCCTGACAACACAGCTCATTAGTACATTAGGCCACACCCCCATGTTACCAGAAGTGTGGTTATCCAGCCACACCCACCTTTTGCTTGTTATTCTGTTTACCTTGTTTGTTGTCAAAACCCAGGGCTTTTTGTAGCAGGAACTCCTTTGCATGTTAGGCCACACACCCCTAATGTAGCCAATCCTAATGAGTGTCTGCTGTTGGGTGTGGCCTATTATGCTAATGGTTTCCTGCTGGGCGTGGCCAACTTGAGAGCCAGCCAGAACTCCGTTCCTGTGCGTTCCTGCACAAAAATAGCCCTGGGTTCCACCATTTTCTCCAGGGGAACTCATATCTGTTACTTGGAGATCAGTTGTAGTAGCGGGAAATAGCCAGCACCTGTAAATTGACAACCCTGCCTGTAGGGTTTTCAAGGCAAGAGACGTGCAGAGGTGCTTTGCCATTGTCTTCCTCTGCATGGCAGCCCTGGAGTTCCTTGGTGGTCTCTTATCCAAGTACTAACCAGGGCTGACTCTGCTGCTTGGCTTCTGAGATCTGATCAAATTGGACTAGCCGGAGCTATCCAGGGCAGGGCAGGAAGGAGGTTAATCCCAGTAAATGTAAAAAAATGTATTTTATGTAATTTATTTTGCAAACCCATGCCTGGATGATCCTCCTAGTTGTTGTTTTTTTATCCTCACACTGGGGCCACCCATCCCACCCCCGTAGGCCTGGAAAGTGCCAACAAGGACCAGGGGAAATTGCTGGGAGGTGTCCCATTAGAGCAGGAGACCCAGACTCCCTGCGACATGCACATTCAGGCTTAACGTTGTCTTAACGTGACATCTGAATACAGCTTTAGTGTACAATTTTACACAGTCTCCCTTGTTGTGTGTTATGCTTTTACAACAGTTTATTTTATTCCACTGTCAGTCTCTGCTGGCACAGGGAGTGGAGTCCAGGGCTGTAATTAAGGTTCCCAGACCCCTGCCAGGGGCAGGAGATCCCCACTTTGGGGCCCTCCCCCAGCACCATTAATTCGGATGGCAAGGGAACTTAGCAGCAGCAAACTGAGGCCTAGGCCTCTGTCATTGGTGATGCAGCGACATCACTTCCTGCAGACATCCCACCACGGATCCCAGCTGCAGGAAGACCCTGGCTACCCAGGTGCACAGATGTGGCACAAAGGTCAGAATGGTGACTGGAACTGTTGTAGGTTACAGGCAATCCTGCTGGGAGGTCTGGGTTAGTGCCCCTCCATCTCATGCATGGACTTGTGCCCTAGGCAATCCCCTTGGTACACCTAGTGGGCAGGCCACCCCAAGGGCAAAGACTGGTTCTCTGCTGTTCTGAAGGGTGACTAGATCTAATATGCTTAAGTTTCAGGATGATGGCTTTCACTTGACTAGTATTAGAGATTTCCTAATGGTAGGAGCAGTTACAAAATGGAACCGGTTACTGGTGGGCATGGGTGATGGCTAGATCTAATATGCTTAAGTTTCAGGATGATGGCTTTCACTTGACTGGTATTAGAGACTTCCTAATGGTAGGAGCAGTTAAAAATGGAACCAGTTACTGGTCGGCATGGGTGATGGCTCTCCCTTGCTGGAGGTCTTCAAGCAGAGGCTGAACAGCCATCTGTTGTGGATGTTCTAGCTCTGGGTTTCCTGCTTTGAGCAGGGAGTTGGTCTAGATGGTCTTTAAGATCCCTTGCAAGTCTAGTATTTCATGCCCAAATTTGCTAACCTCTGGAGCCAGCTCTGAATGCAAACTGTAATCTGTAATGCGTTTTTTGAACCAAACGCAAGCAATTTTTTTGTGGGAAGTCTATAGAGGAGTGGTGAGCATCAGATAGCTAATCTATTTTCATCCCAATTAATCCTTTGAGCCATAGCTCCTGTGTGAAGCGTGAGATAGTTATCGGTTCATATATGGGAAAAGGTCCAGAATGGTGCCTCCTGACAGAGCAGATGATCTGTAGCCTTTTACACTCCAATCCTAACAACAACTTCCACAGAGGAAGCCCCATTGACTTGGATTCTGAGTAGACCTGCTTAGGATTCCTCTCTGTGCTGAGGCCCATTTCTGCTTCTGCCTTAAGAGAAGCCAATGTTTGGATCAGGCCAATGGCCCATCTAGTCCAACACTCTGTCACACAGTGGCCAAAAATACCAGGGGCGACCAGGAAGTCCAGCAGTGGGGCCAGGACACTAGAAGCCCTCCCACTGTTGCCCCCCCCCCAGAATACAATGCATCACCTGCCCCAGCCAGTGAGTTCCTATCTATACCTTGTGGCTAATAGCCACTGATGGACCTCTGCTCCATATGTTAATCCAGTTCCCTCTTGTAGCTGTTCATGCTTGTAGCCGCCACCACCACCTCCTGTGGCAGTGAATTCCATGTGTTAATCACTCTTTGGGTGAAGAAGTACTTCCTTTTATCTGTCCTAACCCGAACGCTCAGCAATTTAATGGAGTGCCCACAAGTTCTTGTATTGTGGGAAAGGGAGAGACGTACTTCTTTCTCTGCCTGCTCTATCCCATGCATAATCTTGTAAACCTTGATCATGTCACCCCTCAGTCTTTGTTTCTCCAACCTTTCTTCATAGCCTTACCTCCACTTCTTTTCCCGGGACTTGAAAATGCATTTGACATCACCATTATAGCTGCCTTTCTCTTCTTCCTCCTTTCCCTCAGCAGCTCCCTCTTGGGCCATTCTCTGTTAGAGTGGTACAAACATCAGCAAGTAGCCATGCAGCATCTGTTTGCTTGATGCCTCCTACACTTGGAACGAATGTCACCTCAATCCATTAAAAGTCTTGGCCCTGCCTTCATGCATCTGTGGCTGCCAAGAGCCTCAGCTATTACTGTTCCCAAATCATGAGTCAGGCCCTGACTTGGAATCCTGGAGGTGGGGAAAGAACGAATAATGTTTTTGCTGGGTTTTTAAATCTGCATTCTGAATCCAAGGGCAAGTACCAGAGGTGAACTGTATTCTTTGAAATAAAAGCTTACATGTATTTTATTTCGGTTGTTAAAACCAATATTGTAAATTGTAATCCACTCCTTGATGTTTGGTCAGAAGTAGAGGTATATCTGCTCTGTTGTGTACCCACATTTAACAAAAAAAAGAAAATCCATGTATGGATTATGTATGAGTTTCTAATATTTATTTATTTTGTTGGGTTATACCCTGCGTTCCTCTCCCATAGGGGCCTATCATTCTCTCCTCCATTTTGTCCTCACAACCATCACCCTGTGAGGTAGGTAAGGCTGAGAGTGTGATGGGCCCCGGGTCACACCAAGAAGAAGAAGAAGAAGAAGAGACTGGATTTATACCCCTCCCTTCACTCAGAGTGGCTTACTATCTCCTTCCCTTCCTCTCCCCACAACAGACACTGTGTGAGGCAGGTGGGGCTGAGAGCTCTCTGAGAGAACTGCGCTTGACAGAACAGTTCTGAGATAACTGTGACTGGCCCAAGGTCACCCAGCTGGCTGTATGTGAAGGAGTGGGGAATCAAACCCGCTCTTAACCACTACATCTAACTGGCTCTTCCATGGCAGCATGGGGATCTGAACCTGGGTCCCACAGAGCCTAGTCAGACACTCTAACCACCACTCCATACTGGCTGGAGCAGCGTAAAACTCCTAAACTGATTACACCAGCAATTCCTGACATCATGTGGACGTTCAGATCATCTTGATGATACTTTGATGTATAATTCCTTATTGCTTTCATCTGGCTTGTAAACACAATGTCCAAAAAAGCTGGACTTTCCATTTTAGGTATAAAATATCCAGATGACATCCTCTTACCTGTTCCTTTAGCTGTCAGTTCAGATGTTAAACCTGGAGCATTTTGAGACTTATCCACTTAACAGATGTGGTCAAAGGAGGACCTTTGAAATCCTGGCTTTGTTTACTCTGCATGTGCATTAAGGGATCCATTAGCTGTTTTTGCAGAGCAGGGCTTTTCCTGCTGCCATTAAGCGAAGTCCTTTTACCCTGGCCAAACGCTGGAGATCTGCAAAGGTTCTTTCCCTCCCTGCCCCCATTTTTTTTTTTTTTGCAATTTGACACCAAAGAAAATGCCCAGAACGAGGAAGAGCAATTTGCTCTCTCCCTCGTTGCTCCCTTCTCAGTCACTTCTGTCTTGCTTGTCATTTCCTTTAGTATCTTCTTTCCATTTAATGTTCCATTTTTTAAATTACTTTTATATAATTCCAAAGATAATTGCTCATTTTTCTCTCTCTGCTACCCTCTCCTCCAACGTTCTTCTCTCCTGCCTCCCTTTCTCACCCTTCTCCCCCCCCCTTTTAAAACGAAATCTCCCTTCCTCCTTGCAGTGTCTCTGCACGTATCCCTTCTGCGCTCGGGGTACCTGTCTCCCTTCTTATCAGCCTTTGCTTTTGCATTTCGCCACCATTCCCCCTCCTGTTTTTGTCCAGTGTATGAGGTCTGGCCCTGACAATGGCAGCCTTCCTTCCAGGCAACCTGCCAATGGGTGGAGACTGCAGACACATCATTTTCGACTGTGAGGGAAGGGAGCAATATGCTCTTCTTGCTGCCTAAATACACATTCGAAAACTGTGCCTGTAAAATCCGCTCCGCAGTGTAAAAGATGCACTTGAAGCAGTTTTTGAGGGGGTTTTTCCCTCTTGTTGCTAGGCTGGTTTTTTTTCCACATGTGGCACTCATGACCAGTTTGTGGGTTTTTTTGTTTCTAAATATATAAGATCTCAGGCCTCCATTATTGATGAAATGAACGGCATATACTGGATTTTTTGCAACTATAATTGTGATGCTGCAGAGATACAAGCTTTGGAGATTTCCATCCATAAAGTGTGACTTCCCCACCCACCCCTCTTGCCACAGCCCAAATGCCCCCCAAGTGCTATTCTTGAGTGATGGAGGACCCACAAGAATAGCTTTTGGAGGGCCAGAGTTCTACCATGGGGTGGACTGACCAAACTCACACACACGCGTTGCATATGTGGAACTTTCAGGTGAAATCCAAGCTACTACCAGTTTAAAAGAGTCACCTATTAATATCAGTTGTTATGTATGTCCCTCTGGAGAAGTCAAGCACAAGAGAGAAACTTCACTTTAGCCTCCTCTTCCTCCTGTTCTAAAGGAATGGTTTAAATTTTAATATCAAGTAAAAATGAGTGCATATGATGCACGCATAGAGTGTGATTCACAATAAAGCACTGAGATTTGGAATATTGAAACAGTGGGTTCATGTGCACAGGATTTAAATGCACTCATGCAGTAAGAATATATAGCCCCAAATACTAGATTGCCCACAGTAAGGCAAACATGGCAATTACCCACACACAGTTGTGCAATTCAAGATGAAGGTTTGGGGAATACAGAAAGCGGCAGGGTGAAATCAGATGGTGTACCTAATCTGAATGGGAGCGTGTCTGGGGAAATACTTAGCCTCTGTGCAGCCAATAGCCAAGATGTTTGGGGTCCCTGATGCGAGTTTGCCAGGGTGGGAGAGTGGTGAGTAATTCAAGGGAGCTCCAAAGACTGCAGCCTGATTGGATGGAGTTGTGGCAAGGGAGTTCCCGCTGATGTGGAAAATAAAGAAAAGCAGGGAAAGTGGTGTGTGAGAGACGATTTTTAGTGAGATCACTGGGAATTAGCCACAGGCAAACAGTACTAATTAAACAGACTGCTTTTTAAATTTGAGGCTGATGTCACCAGGGTTCCTTTTGTTAGAAAGAAACATAGCAATACAACAAAATATCCCTTAAAAGTACTTTGATTGAGTCAAAATGCCTTGAACAATAAGGTCAAAGGGCCAAACTGTATGAAACCCCTGACATGTGTTGGGTTATGGGTGCACAACCAGATTCGTAGTCAGACATATGCTGAGAGAACCCACCTTAAAAAGTGCTCATTTGCTCAGCACTATGAGGGAGTGCTGAGAGGTGAGCAGGGGAGAAGGAATTTCCCTCCCATCTCATTTTTGCTAGCGGCAGGGCTATTTTTGGGCAGGAACACACAGGAACGGAGTTCCGGCTGGCTCCCAAGTTGGCCACGCCCAGCAGGAACTCATTAGCATAATAGGCCACACCCAACAGCAGAAACTCATTGGGATTGGCTACATTAGGGGTGTGTGGCCTAACATGCAAAATTCCTGCTACAAAAAAGCCCTGGGTTTTGACAACAAACAAGGTAAACAGAATAACAAGCAAAAGGTGGGTGTGGCTGGATAACCACACTTCTGGTAACATGGGGGTGTGGCCTAATATGCTAATGAGCTGTGCTATCAGGGGTGTGGCCCAATATGCTAATGAGTTCCTGCTGTTGGGTGTGGCCTATTATGCTAATAAGTTCCTGCTGGGCTTTTTCTACAATAAGAGCCCTGGCCTAGCAGCAAGGGCCAGAGGTATTTTTGTCCCTTATCTCTGGCTCCCCGGGCTGTAGGGAGGAAGATAAAATTGCAATAAGGATAAAATTGAGGTAAAGGGAACCCTGTATCCCAAGTTAAAGTTGTCGACAAAAGTGAGGGGGGAAATCAGATTTAATATAAACAGAGCTCAAGATTAAAGATAGGGTGTTGGATCCAACCAATTAATCTGCTGGGGAAAAGTTGGTGGGGGAGGTCCCTTTTGACTACCAAAAATGCTAGGATGGGGATTGTGGGACCTGCATAGACAAAAGCTATATGGAACAGGGGCTGCAATAAGAAGGGGAATTGGGCAAGATTGAGTGAAACAGTTGGTGGGATCCAGGCCAGTGGCTGTCAAAATGAAGGTTTAAAGAGCATGTCAACACAGTGAAAATACTGTGTTGTGCTTAGTGTTTACATTTGATAGAGAAGAATGCCATTTTTGTTTTGCTATGACCTGATTCTGAAATTACCATCATAGGATTAATCCAGCTGAAATCAAGTGCAAGGGGAAGTTGCTGAATTAGCCCCTTTTGTAATTAACAAATGTGCTCCCATAGGATTCTGTAGTAGGACAACTTGGTTTTCCATAATTAATAAAATATTGCTTTCAGTAAAAGACTGGTTGCTCTCTGATAACTCTTCTGCTTGCTTCCAGCTTGAAAAACTATTAAACAGCTAGAATTTATCAGTGTTTTGCTCAGATTTCAGTCCACGATTTACTATGTACAATTGTTGGAAACAGGACTCCCGAGAGCCACCATGAGCCCCTGGATGAAGATGCCATGTGCCCCCCACCAATGACCCTGATCCAAACCAAATATCATAACAAAACAAATAATTTGTCTGGCTGTTACCACATATCTATAACAATAAAAGGAACAACATGTCCATATGTCTGTCCTTTGTAGCAGGCATAACTCATCAGAAACTAGAACTAGGAATCTCAGAATTGACCACCAGCTTCAGGATGATGATGAGAGTTCCAGGGCCAAATATGAAAGGAACTGGAAGATCTTGGCCCAGGTTTTCTCCAGACTCCCCCTCCCCATATGCTGTTTGCAATGGAAGCTAAACTTTTGTAGTAGTTTAAGTGTTGGAGTAGGATCTGGAAAACCCAGATTCAAATCCCCACTCTGCCATGGAAGCTTGCTGAGTGACCTTGGGCCCGTCACACACTCTCAACCTACCCTACAGAGGGAGGTGGTTGTGAGGATAAAATGGAGGAGAGGAGAGGAAGAGAACTTAGAAGTGGGGATAGATGAATGGCAGATCATGAATGGAAGAGAGCAAAATGAAGGAGAAAAGTGTGGGAAAGAGAGAAATATAGGAAAAGACAATGAACATTTTTTTTATCATTACTTATTTTACTACCACACACTGTAGGGTTGCCATTCTCCAGTTCCAAGCAGAGGATCCTCTGGTCTGAGGGCTTCTGCCCACCACCAGCAAGCTCACTGGTGGGGGAAACCCTGCCTCCAAACAGCAATGTAACTGTGTGACATCCATGATGCACTGACATCACACGGAAGTGATGTCATCGTGTCAGGGACATCACATGGTGACGCTTTGGTATTGGGGCAAAACCAGAGCATCACCAAATGATGTCCCTGACACAATGACATCACTTCCATGGGACATCAACTTGTCGTATCGCTTTGCCCTGCTCCCCGAATGTTCCCTCTGACCTTCCACCGGCATGGACATTGGACCTGGCAACCCTAGCACCCTAACAGAGCTGCCCCTTTGCAAGATCCAGCTGTGCAGGAGCTGGATGGAATTAAAGGAAAAAGCAAACTGTAGACTGTTGGAGATAATGAGCTTGTTAGGAGGCTGAATCTTGGCAAAGACTTGTCCTGGCTGCCATTGCCTTGCTCCAGTGCTGGCTTGGCTAGTAGGTTTAGCAGGATCTGATCAGAAAATGGATTCTCTCAGCCTCCTAGTAAACTTTGCTAAAAGGTCCAGCCAGCAGACTTTTGAGCACTTTTTACTGCTGCCTTCCCCGTGCCCTTAGCGGATACAGCCAGAACTGCATTCGGGGAAAAAATTAAATGCATTCTGTGTATGCAGCAGCATGCTGGCTTCAGGAGCCCTCTGGCTGATTCGGCTCCCCATGAATCGTGTCGTCCCCCCCCCTCGGCAGCCCTGGTTCTCAGAAGGCTCACAGTGGTGATAAAGTGGGTTCACAGAGTTCCTGAGCCTTTTTCACAGCTACACACAAAAAAGTTTCCCCCATACCACTTAAACTAGCCCATTGCTATTTTTTAATGTAAGTTATGTTTATACGGTATGATTTGATATTGACTGACAGTTTTAACTGGAATTTTAATGTACATTTATTTATGTTGTTAGCTGCCCTGAGCGTGCCGAATGGCGGGGAGGGCGGGATATAAACGTAAATATAAATAAATAAAATAAATAAAATCTGTCATCTACCAGAGCCTGTTCATCCTTATGGTCCCCACCTTCTGGAATGAGCTCCCAAAAAAGGGGAGGGGACCAGAAGTTTTGGGAAGTTTCTGTAAGGGCCGTTTTATTTGCAAGGGGTTTCAGCTCCAGGCATTTTCTTAGGGAGGGGGATGTGACCCAGTTCCCTTTAAGCTGCACTGGGGGGCGGGGGCTGGCACACAACATTTCAGAGGATAGTCCAGAGGCTTTCTGCTCTGCTCACAACCAAGCTTTTATAGAAAACAATGGAGGATGGGGGTCACTTCTTTCTGGGCCCATAGAACTAGACCCCCTGGTCCAATCTCTTTGAAACTTGGGGGGGGTGTTGAGGAGAGGCTCCAGCTCCTATGCTGCAAAGTTGGTGCCTCTAACTAAAAAAAAACAGCTCCCCCAGAGCCCCAGATACCACTGGAGCAATTCTCCATCATAGCCTGTGGGGCCCATTGACTATAGTGCTCCCCATAGGCTATAACTGAGCCAGAAAAAATATTTTTTGTACACCCCTGTTATGCTTTTCAGTATAGTTTGTAAGCTGCCTTGAGTCACAGGGGAAAGTGGGATATAAATATTTGAATAAATGGTTTGGGCAGGTTGATAACATTTAAGCAACTTCCTGTTTGTTACGTTAGGAAGTGTTCTGACAGTGATTGTTCCACCTCTGCTATACTTGACCTGCAATGCTGGTTGTCATATTTCACTACAAAAACCAAAGTAGATTGCAAGAGTTTCCCCCCCCGTCAAGTGCTGGTATGTTTTCTAAGGGTCAGCACAGGGCGACGGTCCAAGGCCAGGTCTATATTATATTATATTATATTATATTATATTATATTATATTATATTATATTGGTTTTAATTAATTTTATCTTGTTTTATTTTGGGTTGGACATTGCCCAGAGCCGTGCAGTAGCAGGGGTGGGATGATTAATAATAATAATAACAATAATAACAACAACAATAACACCAATTTAGTAGACTGAGGTGGGTAACCTGTTTTCCAGAAGCCAGGTCTACCAATACAGTGGGGCAGGTAGACCTGTTCTCCGGAGGCCTGGTCTACCCCTATAGAGGACATTCTGTGTAATAAATTTAACTTGATTCTGTTTTCTCTTATAATGTTTCAGTTATTCTTAAAATATAGTTTAAATATAGTTAAAAGAATTCATTCTGGGATTTTTACAAGGTTATGGAAGTATTAAAAATAATTTATGCAATGGTCAAATGTAGACTTGCTCCCAACTTTAACGCTACTAGCTTTTTTGCTCACAAGGTAGAATTTCTGCTCACAAGACTGTGGAGTTTAGGGGGAACATTGGATGTGACAGGTCATTTCTATCAAATGAGAGAAGCCTCAGAGCCTCCTATGATATGGGGAGGATCCAGGTTTATTTTATCCCTCGGTTACCAGGTGTTCTAAAGGCAGTGAGCGTATAGCCCTTGGGTTCGCTGCTGCTAGGTAAGTTTTGTGGTGCACAAGTAGAATATGGAGGTCACTGAGGAAGGAACTGTATATTAACCACAAAGAAGATTTATTTTCAGATTGGTTTCCAGAAATAGATCAGCAGCACAGGACTCCAGACAGACAAAAGAGAAACCTGGCTGAGGCACATTAATTTAGAGAGTAGTTTCAATTTTCTTTAATAGTTTCAAGCATAAACAGGGTTTTATTGACTAGCCACTAGGTTGGATCCTAACACACGCACAGAATTCCACCCACACCAGCCTGCCCTTTCCTAAGAGTCAGACTAAATGGCATGAGGTCTGCTCATTGCCAGTTGAGTACTCTGTTCCATGTCAGAAGTAGAGCCAAACCACTCTGCCACACTACCAAGCACAGCTATCCTTCAGTCTGTCTGCTCTCTTTCTGAGCCAGACCTGAGCTCTCACTGCTCTCTCCTTGAGGCAGAACTCCTGCTGTGTTTGCCTCCAACATTCCACCTTCCTTCTCAAAGGCCACTGGATGCTGGAGTAGCACTCCCATCTGAGTGAGTAGCTGTTTTCCCCGTCAGGGGTGGGCCAGCCTTCTGTCCGTCACAGGGGGGTAAGCAGAGTTCTACTGTATTTCATATATATTTAACCTGGGGACTTTAAGCTGCCTTGTGCCATAAAAGAAAATAAATGTTTTACTTGAAATGAATAAATTTAGTAAGCGAAGCTTTTCCCATCACAGGATTCACATGCCAGGGAAAAGCTTCATCTTGTGAATTTCTACTGGTCACTCAGCTGCTAAAGAACCAGGGAGCCTGTCCAAAAGAAAGCTAACAACTGCGGCAAATGGAAACAGCCCAGCAGCTGTACCTGTTGGCAGACTGTGGTTCTTGACTAATGAAATTGCCTCTTTAAAGTCTTCAGCTTACAATTTGAGTGTGATAATAGATAATTTGTTCAGGTAATCAACCCAAATTTCTCAGTTGCATCTGTTCTGAATCTTTCCTCTTTCTTTTCTTTCCTTTCCTTTCATTCAGTACTTCCTTATGCAGGGGAATAAATGGTAATTAAAATGTGCAGGATGAAAAGATGGAGCAGCCAGTGCTTGTACCACCAGGACCTGACAGCTTTCACTACTTCACCAGAGAGTCTCTTGCAGCTATTGAACAACGCATTGCTGCAGAAAAGGCTAAGCAGTCCAAACAAGACCGTAAAGACACCGACGACGAAAATGGCCCAAAACCAAGCAGTGACTTGGAGGCGGGCAAATCGTTGCCCTTCATTTATGGAGACATACCTCCAGGAATGGTGGCCGTACCCCTGGAGGACCTGGACCCCTTTTACATTAATAAAAAAGTGAGTGATTCCCAGTAAGCAATTTCCGTTCTGCCTTTTCCTATTGCGAGGCCTACTATCCTTTTTTCCTGTTGTTGTTGTTTTTTTCCTGCAGACAAGCATACAACCTGCAATTGGTAGACTCTTGAATTCTTTGTGATTTCTGGTCAACCAGCTTTGAAACAATATTTCTCAGTAAGATGAGGTTACCCTGTGGAAATCAAAACAAAATTATTCTAACAAATCAGTGAAAAATCTCCCCTTCCAATTTTAGTCCTTTTTCTCTCTCCCAGAAAGTTATCCAGGAAAAAGGAACAAACTGTCTAAAATTGGAAGTACGAAATGTGTCTAAATCTAGCATGTATAACGTGTTTCACATCAAAACAGTTTGTAAATGGATTTACTCATTAACTGGTTCAAGGTGAAGGTGATAATTGGGAAATGTCATTAGTTTCTTTAAAAAGACGGTCACAATCGCTGGGTTGTGGTCTGCCAGCTCTAGTGGTGAGGAACCTTGGCATTCCATGTTCCAGTCTTGGAAACCAATAGGGGTGTTGTGGGCGGGAACAGAGGGCACTATGGTGGCTGCATCGCTAGTCACTTTCAGGGAAAACCAGGAATGATGGAAGGATAGCTCTAGGAATTGCCAGAAACTCTAGTTGAGTTTATAATAGTTTCTAATAGAGTTTCCAGCAATTCCTAAGCAACCCTACATCACTTCCAGGTTTACCCAGGTGTGACATAAATAGCAATATAACCAAGGTTGCCAGTTTTCAAAATAATTCTCCTGCCGCTGCTTGGAGAAGTGGCATGTAACTAGGGTTGCCGGTGGGAGGCTTCCCAGTGTGGCAGGAGGCCTGGCAGCCTTATCTCTGGGGTATCTGACTGGCCATTGTGGGAAATAGGGCACTGTCTTTGATAGACCACTGTTCTTCATATACTGACACAGCTATCTTTCCATGAAGCATTCAGATGCATAAATTGAACCATGCTTGCAAAGACCTTAGCAACTGTCAAAACAAGTTATTTCTGTTTCACACTTTACTATGGATTTGTTTTCACAGCTGAAGCCTAAAAGTATGATCCTTTCTTGAACTATACACAGTGGTGGTACTGCTCAGGGGATACACAGGCCCAAGCTGGTAGTCTCAGGATAGGACTAAATATGGGCACTTGAAAATTTCTGACTACAGTACTGCATTCTACCAACTTACACCTGCTGGCACTTGGTGGTGTCTCTGACCTGGTATTGACCCACATCAGAAGAAACTCTGTTCGAATCCCACCTAGACTTTCTGTGAGCTCAAGAATGGGGTGTGATTTTTACTGGTTCCCCTTCCCTCAGGAGACCTCTCACCCCAAGCTATTCCTAGGGATCCCTCATCCCCTAGGAGCACTATTTAGGGGGATATTTTAAACTGCTTATGGGAGTGGGAAAATGGTGAAAATCACCCCTGTCTGGCCCTCATGGAAATGCTAGGCAGGATCCAAGTTCTGTGATGTATGCTACGTTGCCTCATCTTTAATTATGTTGTCCTGAAACTGCCTTCTACTGAATCAGAACACTGGTCCGTCAAGTCAGACTGGCAGCAGCTTTCCATGGTCTCAGATGGAGGTCTTTCACAGCACCTACTGCCTGGTTCTTTTAACTGGAGATTCTGGGGATTGAACCTGGGACCTTCTGCATTCCAAACAGATGCTGCACCACCGAGCTACAGCCCCTTCTCAATGCTTGTGATAAAGGTTCAAGAGATAACTTCACCATGGCCATGATTCATAGCTAACCCATATGTACTGCACCAACTTTGACCAAGCTGGAACAAGGTCTCTTTTGACAGCAGAAGTCTCTGCTGCTAGCTGAATGATTTCATAATATCTGACCCTTGGTAGTTAGAATGAAGAGATCCTATGTTCCCTTTACTACAACCATGTCTCAGCCCACATTTGCTTAACCAACCTGTGCCACTTTGGCTGTACAGAGTGGTCCTAGCCAGTGTTCCCTCTAAGCTGAGTTAGTGTGAGCTAGCTCACAGTTTTTTCGCCTCCAGCTCACGCATTTTTGTCTTGGCTCAGGAAGGATGGCTCCAGAGCCAACTAATTGATGCAGTAGCCAAATCACCTGCTCACAACTTTAATGCCAGTAGCTCACAAAGTAGGATTTTGGCTCATGGGACTCCACAGCTTAGAGGGAACATTGGCTAGCACAGATCATTGTCATTTCCAGATGAGGAGCAAATGTCTTGAATTCTAATGTGTTTCTTATTAGTATTTTTAATTCCCATGAACACATTTGGATGAAAAGGAGGATAAAAAATATAACTAAATAAATTGTACTCACTGTTTTAACTTCCCAGTACAGCAGAGTTAAGCAGCATAATTATGGCTGCTCATGGAGTTTCGCAATCGATTGTGGCAAGAATTAACTTTGAACTGTGGAGCGTTTGTGTAAACCTGCATATATCAGTGATGTACTTGGCAAACTGAACTGTTCTATGGAGTTGATTATGTAATTAATCTCTCTTCTATTGTGTTTGGTTTCTGTGTTCAAGTTACCTGATATTGTTGATCACCTGGACTGCAAGTAGTTTCCTGGCAAACGTTTATTTCCATATAAAAGGACATATGTTTCATTGGTTTGGTTGTTGAACTGCGAGGCTCATGTATGGTTCACTGCTAAGATGATACCAGTCCTACACATCTGCTTAGTAGCCAGTATATAAGCCTCTTAAGTTAACAGGGCTACTCTTTCTTTCTTTTCTGACTGGATTTTAATCCTTCTGTTTCATTTTGGTCCTGCTCCATCCTTGTACCACTTTCCTGTCATCAGATGTGCCCACTTCTCCTGACTCCCCACCCTCCACCCATGGACTATAGACCATTGATTTTATTTATTTATTTATTTATGCATCTATTTCACGCCCATCCCACTAGTGGTCTTGGGGCTGGTGACATCATGTTACAATAAATACAATTAAAAATGTAAAACACCGTATAAACACTAAAATTTGTGGTTACAGCTTAACAAGAGAAATCAGCTGGCTATGAGAGATCCTGCCCCTTTGGTATAGATGTATAATGGCCAGTTATCAGTGGGTGGGTGACAGCAATCTCAGGGAGGCCATACATGGACGCCCACTGCCTCAGCCAAAGGCCTGGTGAAACAGCTCCATCTTGCAGGCCCTGTGGAACTGAAGAAGATCCTGCAGGGTCCTGATCTCAATAGGGAGCATGTTCCACCAGGCAGGGGCCAGGGCAGTGAAAACCCTGGCCCTGGTTGAGGCAAGATGGACGTCCTTCGGGCCAGGGACCATCAGGAGATGTTGATCCTTAGAGCATAATGCTCTTTGAGGTGTATATGGGAAGAGGCCGTCCCTTAGATATGTCCTGAGACCTGTGTCACTTTGGCCCCCCAGGAGAGTTCCTGACCAGCTATTTCTTACTACTCTCACAGGATTCTGCACTCACATGCTCAAGTCTGAACATTAGAGGTTGAGCATGGGGATCATTTGAGGTTGATCAAGCACTGACCCATGTACATAAGAATACTTTATGTGAGAATGGGACATTGTTGCCAGCTCTCCAATTCTATTAGGTAACTCCAACTAATTGTGGTCCAGTGGGGTCCAGGAAGAGGGTACTTCTCCACTAAAGGAAGGAACTAGCAAGATATTCAAGACATCCAATGACATGTGTTTAACCATGGATAGTGGCAATAGTATATATTTTAGATGCTCCACTTCACTATCACAGAATCTTCTCAAAGAAGGTAGCTAGATCATCCATAGATTCACGGAAAAACTCCAAAAATATTGCATAGAGCCTTTTATTTAGAAACAATACATTTTTATTAAAGTTGATACCTTTAATAAAAAAGAAATAATAATAAATGAATACCTTATTCAGGATAATAATTATTAAAAGAAAGTATTTCATTAGGCTGCTTAAGTTCATTAGGTTACTTCTATGGACTCTTTACCTGGCACATTGCCTAAAATGAATGACCAGCTTTTAAAATATAAGGACTATGACATTTTTCTTCTGCTTTTTCCCCTTAAAAGAAGGACTCTGTAAATTCTGATTAATACTCCAGAGACATCTGATTAACTGCTGGCTTTTATGTTCTCCAAAGGAAAGTATCAATTTTATTCTTTTCTATCCCAATAGCCTGATTTATTGTGAAACTTTGGTATCCAAAACCACCTAATGCAATGAACAGTGCAGAATTGTAACATGTGGTTAGGACCTTAGTCTAGGATTACCAGATATCCTCTTTTTTAGTGTCCGTCCTCTTTTGGGCTCTTTTTGAAAAACTGATGAAAAAGTCCTCTTTTTGGGTTGAAAGGTTAGTAGCAATTATCATGGCTTAAATGATAGGAAGGAACTGCGGTGGCTCAAGTGGTTAAGACGTTGAACTGCAGACTGTGGAAGGTCGGTAGTTCAGCAGTTCGAGACCCGAGTGTGCCGCATGACGGAGTGAGCTCCCGTCTCTAGTTCCAGCTCCTGCCAACCTAGCAGTTCGAAAGCAAGAAATTGCAAGTAGATAAATAGGTACCACTTTGGTGGGAAGGTAACAGCGTTCCATGCGCCTTGGTGTTTAGTCATGCCGGCCACATGACCACGGAAACGTCTTTGGACAGCGCTGGCTCTTCGGCTTTGAAACAGAGATGAGCACCGCAACCCTAGAGTCAGATTCGATTGGCTTTCGAGCAAGGGAACCTTTACCTTTAAATGGTAGAAGTATTTAAAATGAGATTTGTCATAGTGATTCTCTTGTTTGAAGTACTCAGTCGGGAAACATGTCCTCTTTTTTGCTTTTCAAAATATGATAACCCTACCTTAGTCACTATACTATACAAGTTCCTGTACCAGTTCAGTTTGTATATATTATCCTTACCCTCTGCCCAGGTTGATTTACAGAAGGTTTTCCTTCTTGTAGCCAAATATATACAGAAACAGACATTAGGCGGGTGACAGCTTATTTCTCCTGATACTTTTACTAATGTTTGTAATGCCTTGAGAGCTAACAAATATAATTGATGCCACCAAATGTCACACAGGATAGAGCGCTGTGTATGTATAGCATAGAAATATCTAACAAGTGTGTGTTCTGGGAGCCAGAAAACTAGGTGGGTTGGTTAATATATTGGTGTCATACTAAATGGCCGCAATTCAACTTTGTGTTGAGTAAATATTATTGGTATCCATTGGACCTGAGGGTGTGTTCTCTGGATTCTCTGACATGCAAGGACTCCGCTGAAGCAAATTATACTCTCTCCCTCGTATGGCAAATGTTATATGTCAGGTACGTGATCAAACTATGGCTTCCTTTGCAGACTTTTTGGAAGAATGGTTGTACTAATGAATTTGATAGCTGTTTTTCTCTTTAAAAACTAAGGATGTTTAAAAAGGAGAATGTAGAAGTGTATATACGTAAATTGCTTTCACAATGTCTTTTTTTCTTACAGACTTTTATAGTATTGAATAGAGGGAAGGCAATTTTCCGATTCAGTGCCACTCCCGCCGTATACATTTTAACTCCTTTCAACCCTCTTCGAAAAATAGCTATTAAGATTTTGGTACATTCATATCCTTTTCAAGTGGCTGTTTTGGAAAATGGGGTATATGTTGGGTTGCTGTTTTTTAAAGTTGCTGTTTACAAATAATTTTTATTTGACTCCTTTATGCCCCTCGGCCTGTGAGAAAAATTCTGAACAATTTAATTAAATCACATGTGATTTCTAAACTTTCAGGAACCAATCTCCAATGCAGTTTCAAAAAGGATCATAAAAATACATCTGCTCCAGGAAATTGATTATTGAACACTCAGATCTTTCCTTTAATTACTATGGATGAGAAAGCTGTGGTGTGTGTGTGTGTGCGTGCATGCATGCATGCAGGTGCTCTTCTGTGCATACGAGTTCCCATATAACTAGATCCTCAGTGAAAATGTTAGCCGTGGATTGGTGTACTTGCACACATAAATTACTCTGCATTGTGCAGTATGTGTAATATTGAGAATTACTGATTTCCTATTCCAATGTAGAAATTTATATAAATTTCTTTACCAAGTTGTACCCGTAAGTGGAGAAGTTAGGTAATATTAGATTCTGGACTTAATGGCTTTATTCTTCCTCCTTTAGATGGTTATGTGATGTTAGCATCTGCTTTTGGGGGGCCTTGTTGATTAGTGAGTTGGGCCCCTGGATTTCTACTCCAAAGTCTGGCCCTTATGGCACATGGGTACTTTTAAAGCATGTGTTGCCAGTCTTACTCTCTTGATCCATTTAAACATTTAACCGTATGACTCACTTCAAGCACATGAGGCCTATCTCAGTCACAGTACAATCCTAAACACAATTAAACCCTTCTGAGGCCATTGAAATCAGTGGGCTTTGAAAGGTGTATCTATGCTTAGGATGGCATTGATATTCAACTCATTCAGAAATACACATTGAAAGTAGTAGTCAGATTATCAGTTTCATCTGCTGTAAATAATTCTGATTCTTAGCCTCAGCAAAAATCAGGTAACTTGGTGCTGGAGCCGTGTCTTTCTCTGATTTTGGGCTAGAAGTTAATGACATTTATGATGGACCCCTGCTGCTTTCTTTTTCTGTGAGGCAGATTTTTCCCACCAAAACTCTGTTCCCCACTCTTTTTGAGATGCCCCTTGGTAGCGAGTGTTAATAAACAGTTTATGATTTTCCGCATGTCCCCCCTGAGATAGAGAATATATTTGCCCAGGCCAGAGATTTATTGCTATTTCCATTGTAAATGGCACTTGACAGGAAGTAAAATTCAAACAAGAATGATGATTTTAATAAACAGGCATGATTTAATATGCAGGGGATGAGAAAATTGAGGTAAATTTTGTTGTATTTACAAATTATGATATTTTGAACAAGCAACAAAGTATTGTTGAAGTTTAGTTCCTTAGAGACTCAGTTCTTAACAGTGATTTCTTAACAGTAACATTGTGTCTTAATAAAGATTCATATAACTATCTTAGTTTCCTGGAGAACTGAACTTTCTTCCTGTACTTATTCTCCCTCCCTGTGGGATTACAGTTTATCCTTGGACTCTAGAGGAGTCCAAGACCATTTCCCTTTTCACCCAGTCCAGGGTCCCTTCAATTTTGAACCCAATGATAACTAAGAAGGAAAGATTCTCCTTTTCCTAGAAGCAATATTCCTTTTCTGTTTGGCTAGACTGGCAGCTTCAACCTACTGACCAATCCCTCCTGCCAAAACTGACCCTCAGTTCTTGACCCAGTGAAATAAATGATGCTTAGACTAAAGTTCTTATTTGGAACTGTTCCTCAGATTTGATGGTACACAGAAAGGCAAAGAGTTGTGTCCCTTCACTTCACAAGTGAACTTGTCTGTTTCCCTCTGACAGACAGACACACTTCACCTGCCTGGCTTCTGACAGGGAGGAGATGAAACAAGGCAAAAAAGACCCCTTTTCCTCAACACTCAGCTGCTCTTAAAGTTCTCCTCAGCTGGCGCTGACCAATCAGAGAGAAGGGTGTGTGTGCAGGCAGCAGCCTGTCAATCAACCTGTGCTTCACAGTGAGGCGTTAACCCTTAATCTCCCAGCTCCCTGAATCTGATGTACTAAGCATCCTGCTTCTGGAGGTTAGTATGTCACAAGGTTCATAAATGACAAACTCATCCTAAGAAACAACACAATTTGTAACACCTTACTGAATGTAGGAAAAAATGTGAAGAATGGTCAAATAACATGAGAAAGGGCTCTCCCATTATGACCACATACCCCCACACACATGGTGTCTTTGTTCTGCTGCACATGGGCTTTTGGTGATGCCTGGCCCTCAATTTACCTGTTTGAGTGCTACAAGGGCAAGGGCCTTTTCCATTGTGGCCCCGACCTGATGGAATGTTTTTTCTGAGGACTTGTATGTGTCCCACAGGGCATGTAAGACAGAGTTATTCCACCAGGAACTCCACTCTGTTATCATGTCCCACAGGGCATGTAAGACAGAGTTATCTGTGCTTTTTGATTTTTAGGCCAAAAGTGTTAGTTTGCTGTGTGCCAGATTAATTGGGTTTTATTGAAATTATGGTTTTATTCCTGTTACTGTATTGCTGTGTTGTTAGCCACCCCAAGTCCCAAATTGTCTGACAGGGATCCTCTCATTGTCAGAGAAGGTTGTACTTACTAAGCTTCTATCTATGCCTGTTGATCCCAATTTTTATGCACAGCCCTGCTAATCTAGATTGATTTGATCTCAGGAATGGGATACTGCCTGTACTGACAGGCAACCACTTTGAACGTGTACAGCATTATACGACAGTGAGATTTCCTTAGACTGTCAAAACAAAAACTAAGATGAAATTACCTGTGGTTATTTGGTTGAAGAATCTAAGGAATCCCCTTGCACTCAAGTCAGAAAAATGGTCTATTTAGTACCATATGGTCTATGTCTACTTTTTTTTTTGCCATCAGGTTGCGGCCAATTTATGGCGACCCCTAGGTTTTTCAGGATAAGAGCTGTTTAGAGGTGGCTTGCCATTGCCTTCCTCTGCATAGCACCCTGGTATTCTTTGGCTATTTTCCATCCAAATACTAACCAGGGCCAATGGTGCTTAATTATTATTATTAAAGTAATGGCTACTCTTTTGAGCAACAAAAATAAATTATCAAATTAAATGATTCTAAATGAAATCATATCATACAATTTCCTGTATCTAAATTTCATCAGCTTGTATTAGTATTTGCTGTGGTCTGGGCTATCTGCAGATAAGGATACATCAAAGTATTTATTTGTGAAAATTTATTTTTTTCACTTGAACAGAATGCACCATTAATGTAACGTTTTGCTTCCCAGTGAATTAAGTGACATCTTGCTTATGTTCCTTAACAATTTAACCTACATTATTCAGCATGCTCATTATGTGCACTATTTTGACCAATTGCGTATTTATGACCCTAAGTAATCCATCATTGGTCAGCTCTGTAAGGATTGTTGGAAGATAGATTTTGGCATCAAACAGCTGTTGTGTTTCTTGAGCCCCTAAATAACAAGGAATTATGTTTCTTATGTATTTTCACATGTACAGCCCTTTAAATTTTCAGCTGTGTTAAATTTTGGGGTGACTTGGAAAGAGAGAATCTGCATGAGATCCTTAATTTTTTATTATTATTAAAGTAATGGCTACTCTTTTGAGCAACAAAAATAAATTATCAAATTAAATGATTCTAAATGAAATCATATCATACAATTTCCTGTATCTAAATTTCATCAGCTTGTATTAGTATTTGCTGTGGTCTGGGCTATCTGCAGATAAGGATACATCAAAGTATTTATTTGTGAAAATTTATTTTTTTTCACTTGAACAGAATGCACCATTAATGTAACGTTTTGCTTCCCAGTGAATTAAGTGACATCTTGCTTATGTTCCTTAACAATTTAACCTACATTATTCAGCATGCTCATTATGTGCACTATTTTGACCAATTGCGTATTTATGACCCTAAGTAATCCTCCAGAATGGACAAAGAATGTAGAGTAAGTTGGATTTTATTCTTAAATTGCATGTTTCACTGCATTATATAGGATGGATTACATTAGAGCTGATACAAGCTTTGTTATGTATTTAGTGTAGAATATGGCTCAGTCCCATGTGCCCTCTGTGCATGAGCACATGATTGCACGCACCCAGTGCAGTTTTCTGTCTTTCTTCCAATACCAGCTCTTCTCTGCCAGATAACAATCTGCATTTGGAAGCAGGGGAATCACAATACTAATAGCTAAATCACACAATGACTTGAATGGGATTGATAAAAAGGAGTGGTCAACACAGGTAATTTTAGGCTCTGGACTTTATGGTTTTAGGCAGACACTTCAACTTTAATGTTAGCTGTTCTGGAAATTATAGATCCCAGAATGCACTGTGGGATGGAAGTGGAAGAACAAAGATGGGAGCAAGGCAGGCTGAGCTCAGCCATCTCTAGTTGCAACCTGGATTTGTGGTCCCTTCTAATTTAGCCAGTGTGGCTGGGTCCCTGGGCTTTTGCCCCAAAGTTCAGGTGTGTTCTTGCACCACCCTACAAATGACTTGATCATTCTATGTGTTAGTACCTTATTGAGCATCACATCACCAGAAATGGGTGCTAGTCTAGGAGGCTTTTGGAAAGAATCAGACAAATACCTGGAAAAAATGGTATTTTTGGAGTCAGATTTCAAGAAAGGGTTGGAACCAGGTTGCTGAAGTGGATGGGCCTTCAGCCATCTTTCCAAATGATGCTGTATGTGCTGTATGAGAGCTATGGCAGCTCAATATATGCCACCAGTGTAACATGAGAAGACTGTAGCCTGTGCTGTCCATTCATTCTACAGCTCTCCCTCACATGAAATTTGCCTCAGGAATAATAACACGGGCTCCTCCCAAGGCTACTGAGAAGGGAGAATAGGTTCAAAATTCCAAGGCCCAAGTTGCACTGTAGTTAGGCAAGGTGCCATTGGAGGACAGTAGAAGTGTACCTGTTGACCAGCATCTTGTTTGTGAGCTTCTAAATGTTAGGGAGGCTAAATAGGGTGTGCATGGGAGTCCAGAGTGTCTTTAGCTTGGGGCCTGCAATGGTTCATAGCAGCCTTGGTTCTTTCCAGGGGGCAGGGGGCTTTGCTCGGTACCTCAGCAGCCAGGAAAATGACATATACTGCAGAAAATCCCATAACACTAATAGGGGTCAATGTTAAGAGCCATCAAAACAGTGAGTTGGATCTACCAATGTGTTTCCATCAGTGGAACAATTTCTGCCTACAAAGGACAACTTTCTTGCTTCTCCCTTCCACCCCATCCCCAAATTCCTCCAGCTGCAGCAGGAGAGAGGAAATAAGTCATGCTCCATGAGCTAATCATAGAAACGCTCCAGTGGATGGAACCCAATTCTGATGTTATCATTGATAAGATCAAGATGGGTAGCCATGTTAGTCTGTCTGTAGCAGTAGAACAGAGCAAGAGTCTAGTTGCACCTTAAAGACTAACAAAATTCGTGGCAGGGTGTGAACTTTCATGAGTCACTCCTCACTTTTTCAAATACATGTATCTGAAGAAGTGAGTTGTTACTCATGAAAGCTCATATCCTGCCACAAATTTTGAGTGCCACTGGACTCTTGCTCTTTTCTACTGATGTTATTGTGTTCATGTTTTTAAACTCAGAGAAGTTTAATTCATTTTAATGGAATGAATAATTTGGCTATTTCCCCAGGTATACGTTCACGGGAATATATACATTTGAGTCACTTATAAAAATAATTGCAAGGGGCTTTTGTATAGATGGTTTTACCTTTCTCCGAGATCCATGGAACTGGCTTGATTTCACTGTCATTACATTTGCGTAAGTTTTCCATTACTTTCTCTCTCCCTCCTCCCAATTTTTATTTAAATAAGTGGCATCCAAAGATATGACGTTTTGAACAAAATTAAAATGAATTTTAATACAAGTTAATGCATTAAGGGCTTGTAGAATATAGATTCTTCAAAAATAACATTAATTGTTATGTGTCAAAATAATAACCTTACTTATTCTGTGTTAATATCTGAATCACTATTGAATATAAAAATATTTGATTGAACATAAAGTAAGAGTAAGTAATAGTTATAATACTGTTACTAAATCCTAACTAATTTCTGAACAGTATATGTATTTAGACATACATACACAAATATACTGTATAGAAATTAGTTAGGGATTAGTAACAGTATTATAACTATTACTTATCATTATAATATAGCTATTACTTATACTACTGTTGCTTTTATAACTATAACTAAGTATTATAGCTATCTATGCCAACCTAGTAGTTCGAAAGCAAGAAATTGCAAGTAGATAAATAGGAACCACTTTGGTGGGAAGGTAACAGCATTCCGTGCGCCTTGGTGTTTAGTCATGCCGGCTACATGACCATGAAAATGTCTTTGGACAGCGCTGGCTCTTCGGCTTTGAAACGGAGATGAGCACCGCAACCCTAGAGTCGGACTCGACTGGCTTTCGAGCAAGGGAACCTATACCTTTACTTTATGGTTTATATATAACTATTACATATATATAAACACTAAGGTCATCTGTCTGTATTAGGTTATTTTTCCTGTCAATTAACATTGCCTGTGTTCACACTTGCCCCCAAGTGGTCTGGAAGGCAGAGTGAATAAGAGTCTCTTGTGCCATTGTGCTGGTAGTAGTAACTACACACAATAAATCAGGAGGTCCATCTTGAGAAATATCCTCATGTTTCTCATCCAAAACCACCAGCTGTGCATTGTTGCGTGCCTTTAGTATAACAGGGCATTGTTTGTTTCTTTGTAAATTCATATATATTACAGTTATAGTAAAGTAGTGGACTGCATGGTGTGGTAGTTACTGACAAAGGTGCTAGTTTCAGGTCCTGCATTTCCCCACTCCTACCAGAAGAGGAGCTGACTTCTTGTTCTTTTCATATTAGTAAGTTAGACTTGGACAGTAAACCCAGTACGGTTCATTTGTTCCCCTGGCGACATTTAAGTTTAACTGATCACCTTTGAAAGAGCTTAATGCAAGGTAAATTGCAGTGGAAGGTAAACACTGAATTACTGCAGTTTTGATTCCCACACACACACAAAAATTACCCCGATGGTTTTAATGAAAGACCCCGAATAATCAGTTTAAACTCTGCCTCAATTCTGAATAACTGTGATTTAATTCTACAGGTATATAACAGAATTTGTAAACCTAGGCAATGTTTCAGCTCTTCGAACTTTCAGAGTATTGAGAGCTTTGAAAACTATTTCTGTAATTCCAGGTAAGAAGTAAGTGGTGTAAGGTGTTAGGTCCCTTGTACCTCCCAACTGTTCCTTTTTATCCTGTCATTGTGTTTGTGTGTGAACTCCCCTATTACAGATATGTGACAGAGTTTGTGGACCTGGGCAATGTCTCAGCGTTGAGAACATTCAGAGTTCTCCGGGCATTGAAAACAATATCAGTCATCCCAGGTGAGAGCTAGGTTAAACACAGAGGCTGACTTAGACTCCATGGAAATTTAAATCATTTTTTTTACCACCATAAGCCTTGTTGCTCGCTCATTCATTTTTGTTTTTTAACAAAGAGGAAGGAAAAGCTGGAATCATGCTTTGATAGAAACCGATGTTGTGAGCCTTTGTTTTTGCCATTCAGTTGTTTCCTTTTGAGATCAGCCTTTGCGTTTAACAAACGGTTGCATGAGAACTTGCAGAACACGGCCTGTGTGAGCTACGTCATATAATGTCACGCTTTTAGGTCTGAGCTGTGACAAAAGCAATCTCATAACTGCGAAGATATTTTTTCCCATGTGTGTTTCTTACCTCCAAAATATAAAAGCTGCATTTCTGCTCAATAGCGTCCACGGAAGCTAATATTTGAATCGCTACTGTACTGAACTGAATGAAATACCTGAATTCCTATTGAATGTCAAGCAGTAAGATGAAAAACAACAAGGGACATTGCATGGGAAACTTATTCTCTTTCATATCATTCCACATTTCTTAGCATTAAGCTTTCAATATCTTATTTACTCCTTTATCAATGTGTTATTTTGACATTTATTATGATTGAAAAATCAGACAATCAAAGTGCTATAAAAGTGACACTGGAAGAATGTCAAGTTAAGAGGAGTCAGCAATTAAAAAAAAAAGGAATCAACACTTCAGTCCTTAAACTTACTTTTAAGTCTTTTGGTGATTACGACAGCATTTTCTTCTACAAGACGTGTTTAAGGCTTGGTGTGTGGGGAAGATTTCCTTCTTGCTCAAAAAGTCCTTAGCACGAAAGCCAAGTGTCGTTATTCTTATTTTTAACATAGGCATTTTCATCCACAATTTCAATGCACATAAACCTCCAGTTACCTCCATTTTCACAAGATGCATCTTCACAAGAGCTGGACCCATTGAAACAAGTTGGCTTGCAAAACACCAGCGCTGTTTCTTTGGGTGTTTCTTTGGGCTTCTTGCATGAGGTGCTGAACATTAATTGGGATAAGATGTGTTTATTAAAATGTGTGCCTTTAGTAACAATCCCCCTCTGCTTACAGGCCTGAAGACCATTGTAGGCGCTCTCATTCAGTCTGTGAAGAAGCTCTCGGACGTAATGATCCTGACTGTGTTTTGTCTGAGTGTATTTGCTCTCATAGGGCTCCAGCTGTTCATGGGCAACTTAAGGCATAAATGCTTGTACTGGAATCCAGACAATTCTACTTCAAATGATACTTATCTATTTAATAGCACAATGGAAGAAAACAGTACATTTAATGGTACATTATTTGACTGGGAGGCATACTTACAGAATGATGGTAAGAATGTGATTTTATTTTTGTTTGTCGTTTCCATAACTAAAAAACAATGTGGGGGGATTTTTTAAAAGCCTAACCCTAGGTTTACTGAAAATATCCATGATGCAGGGAGATGGGCTTGAAACCTCACCAAGCTAATGCTTTTTAAACCAGAAGTTAGATGTTTTACAGTCTTGTTGTAAGATAAATGAGATTAGGGCTGCAGTCAGACATGCCATTTGGTGCAGAGGGGAAGCGCCCCTATTACCTCTGGTGGAATTTGACTCGTAGTCACGCAATCACACATCTATTTGTGCTGTGGGCTCAGCCCGTCACTGCGCGATCAGACGCCATGTTCAGGAAAGTGGGGGGTTGCCTTTTGTTTCCTATGTGCATAAATGAGGAATCAAACCCCCACATGGAGGGTTCCCCTTGGAGTATGTGGTTATGTGTGTACTGCTAAGCAAGGGGGGGGGAAATGGCGCCGAGTCAGGATGGAATGGGCAGACTATCCCAGTGGCTTGAGTGCATGACTGAGCAATCAGACAGGGGAAAGTCCATCCATGGCCCATCAGCATCTTTTAACTCCGCTTCCTTGGCAGGGCAGCACAAGGTGCTGATGGCTGTAGGACCTTTCCCAGATGTTGCTGTATGATCGCACCCTTTAGATCTATCAGGCATTTGCAGCTGAGTCAGATCAAAAGGCCCATCTGACCACAGCCTAGGTCATCTTTTATATTAACTCTGTTTTGTCTCTGTAGAAATCATTGGGGGCTGCTTCATTCTGAAACTCCTTCACTCTTGATACTTTTGTGTTAATGGTGATAGTGTTTTCCCAGTTATTTATGTTTTTGTCTGAATATTCCCTATTAGCCAGTTTTGATCTAATAGATGGCCCTCGTCTATAGAACAGCCAGGTTGTCAGTCTAGGAACTACACTTTAAAATGGACCTGTTCCTCACTTCACTGACAGAAAACAGGATATTATTATATTGATTATTATGGTTGCTTTGTGATAGGAACTCTTGATTAATTCAATTTTGGCTTCCTGCCCCTAGACTTTTCCTTTCACTCACAGGGATCATGCAGCCAATCACGTGATGCCATAGAGTTCCTTCTGTGACATCATCACACTTGTATGGTGGTAGAGAAAATTCCCTTGAGGGATTAAAAGCGATGGGTCTGGCTGACATTTTGGAAATGACCTATAATCACATAATTTTGGGAATGGTGTTAGTCACATTTTTTAGTTTTATATAGGTGTAGGGGGAGAGAAATATTTGCTAGCTTCTTTATACTTGCACAGAAGGCGATGTTCTACTATCTTGTTTATTATAGAAATACTGCTATCTTGATTGTGAATGGTGTTGTTGTCTATAATCAGCTAAGAAACTGGATAAAGTAGTCATCTTCTTACTTTCCTCTACATCTCTTTATTTTCTCGACTGGAACCGGGGGGGGGGGGATTAGTATTGTTACTCTGAAAATAGTCAGGCCATTTAATTACTTTAATTAATTCATACTGGTCAGGTTATGGTAGGTCAAAAGTGATATGTAAGCTGCCTTGAGCTCTGTACGGAAGAAAGGTGGCTAATACTTTAAATAAATAAATATGTACTAAAATAACCTTATGTAATTTAATCAAATGTTGACCACACTTATCCTACAATTTTTAAAGTAGCCAAGGATACAGAGATTCTGTCAATAGTGGCATATAGCCAACCATTCCACAGACTTCATGGTGCAGGACTTTCCTACTTCCCCCTTCTGGGCAGCTCACCAATCCCTAATTTTGTTCCAGGGGGTCAGTGCTCTTGAGCTCTGTACGGAAGAAAGGTGGCTAATACTTTAAATAAATAAATATGTACTAAAATAACCTTATGTAATTTAATCAAATGTTGACCACACTTATCCTACAATTTTTAAAGTAGCCAAGGATACAGAGATTCTGTCAATAGTGAATTGTTCAATGAGTCCTCAACAATAGCATGGGGGCAGAGTGGGGATCGACAGTGAGGGGACAGAATTAGAGTTGCTGACATCTCTTTTACAAATGGAAATGCCATTCTGTCAGAGGAACTCTGCAGTTGGATACATGCCAGTATTCCTTGCTACATGATTCCATGTGTTACTATATGCATTTGATAACGATGATTAAAAATTGTCCTACCTGGTAGGAAGTTGTTTCACTTAAAGGACTCAACAGAATTAATTTCTTATGTATGAGCGGGTAATTTGCAAACATGTCACAAGGGTCATATTCATCAGCAAGAGAAGATTAGGGAAGGAAATTGGTTGCCTCCTGCATGCATCTTGTTGCACACACACCTCAGCAAAAGGAGAACGATCAAGGCATCAATTGCCAATGAAGAGTTTCTTTTTGAAAAATTCCCTTGGTCAAGACTTTGTTGTGCCTTCACTAACTACCACTCTTTGGTTCCTTGATCATCCAAACAAATTTATTAGAGTGTCAGATTGACATATAATAAGTAAAGGGGCATTGGCTTTGCATGGAGAAGATCCTGGGTTCAATAAAAGCATTTGTCATTATAAGGATCAGACAGCCGGTGATGTGAAATGCCCCACCTTGAGACTCTGAAGAGTCCCTTTTGGTTCACGTTCACTTGAATGTATTGATGCCAATCTTTTCTTTCCATTGTCTTTAAACTCTTCAGGAATGTCCTTTAGATTGTAATTTGGCACTATGAATGTTTTGCTGTTTTTCTTCAGTTTTATTCTAATTTTCAATATTAACAGTTCATGATCTGTACCACAATCGGCTCCTGGTCTTGTTTAAGCAGAGAGAGCAGAGCTTCTCCATCTTCTGCTTCAGTTTGGCACACCACTATTTTCACATAAGGGGCTTGTACCATATGTACATACCCTCTCCCATACTTCCTTTTTCTGTCCTTAGTCAACAACAAGGCAATTGACCAAGTTAAGAAATTGGATTGCAAATGCTTTGGTGCTCTTGTACCAGAATGTGTCTCAGCACAATTGTGTCTGTTTCAGGAAGCTTACAACTACAGAGGAGACAAAAGAACAGAATGACACAGCCTATGCATCATAAATAAATATATTACACTGCTTAGAATGAATCATCCAGCCTAAAAGGAAAAATAAACTAAGTACAGTTGCATCCAGCATACTAGAACTTATGACTGTTATTTTTCAATGATAATAATAAGATCTTTCTTTTAAAAGTCTTTGTTGTTATTTTTCAATGATAATAATATCTTTCTTTTAAAAGTATTTGTAATTTTTAAGCAACCTCATTCTAGCCTATGTCCAGTTTAGGAAAGGGGGGGGGAATCGGTTGGCCACTTGGTTATTTTTTTTTCTGAAAGAGGAAAGAAATACAAATTATGACTAAAGTGTGGGAAATAAATGAGAGATGAATGATAACATCTATAATGAAGAGTTACTTAAAATTTGGTCATCATCTCTCCTCCCATATGCCTTTTACCTCACTCCCTAATCAGGTGTAGCCTACATAAACAGCCCTAGTAGAGAAAGTTCCAATTGAATGTACATATGGAAGGCATGTGTGGACCTTCCATTCTGATAGTTAGGTGTAATGTCGTGGGATTTAGCTGGGTGATAGCAGAGAGGGGAGGAAAAGTGCTTCATTAGACTGTGATAATTAATTAATTAACGTATGGCACTGTGTGTAATATAGCCAGAAGATCCTAAGATTGTTTGGCAGCCAGAAATTCTAGCTCTTTTAGCATTATGCACCACTAGATGGTGAACTAGACTTGTTTTTAAGGCAAGAGATGTTTCAGAGGTGGTTTGCCATTGCCTGCCTCTGTGTCACAGCCCTGGTATTCCTTGGAGGTTGCCCATCCATAACTAGCCAGGTCTGATTCTGCTTAGCTTCTGAGATCAGGCTAGCCTGGGTTATCCAGGTCAGGGCTAGGCTGTGGTATGTTCTCTACATATATTATGATGATCATGTCCTAAATTTGATATCTGCTATACAGCTTTTTGAATTCGCTGTAAAGATCTTTAACATATAGTTTTTCAAGGCTATCATGGAAGCACTTGTTTGTCTCCTTGATAACTGTAGCCTGAGGGTAAGTTTCTCCCAGGCCTGGTCATTCCTATTGCTCCATAGATGAGACAACCTAGTTTCCATCTTCTTCAGGCACACGTTGTTTTATAAGGTTATTATTCCTGTTGCCATTCTCCAACTTGTCAGTTTGATCAACTAACTTGAAAATAAGTTTGAAAGCCAAAGAGTGGATCATTTCTAAATATCCTCCTATTTTACTCTAAGTTCCTGGTTATTTTTCTCTTATTTTCTTATATGCTTCTCATACAGGGAAAGACCATAGCTCAGTGGTAGAGCATCTGAGTTGTATGCAGAATGTCCCAGGTTGTCCTTGGTTTCTCCAGTTAAAAGGATCAGATACTAGGGGATGTGGAAGACCTCATCCTGAGACCCTGGAGAACTGCTACCAGTCACAACAGACGAGAATGGCCAAGAATAGTCAACTCAGTAGCCCTGTACAGTCAATGTGTCCACGCATTCACTGAGTGTGCAGAGAGGGAAAGCAGGCATGAGTGTGCTGGCCCAGTCTCCACTCAATAGCTGAGTTGTCTGCATACGTCTTCCCTCCCCATAATAGCAGTGTTCAGAAAGCAATATTGTTGATCATGGAGAGGGAAGGTATGTGCAAATGCTTCCTCCATGAGTTCACACCATGCAGACACTCAACCATTACGCGGAGACAAGGGGTGCCACTGGTGCACTTATGCCCACTCTCACTACTTGTGTGGCAAGCTCGTGTGTGGATGGGGTGTCTGTGCAGGGATGATATGAGGCCATTTTATGTGTTTTAATTTTATTCTTTGCAATTTTTTATTTCTTACAAGGCAGCTCTATTT
>NW_015169184.1:821326-865380 GCF_001447785.1 Gekko japonicus | reverse complement strand
TAGTAACAGAGATTATATTACTGTATATAGATTTCCACTCAGTATAAATTCTGGTTGCTCCAAGAAGATAAAATCCCGTTCTTTTTTCCCATCCTACATATTTTCTGATCAACATATTTCTGATTTATAGTGCAATCCTATGCAGAGTTATTCCACTCTAAAACCATTGCTTTCAACAGATAGGGGTAATGTTGCATAGGATTGCACTGTTATAAAACAATGAGCCTAAATTAGAGAAGATCAAACCCAAAACTTCAATTAAGTTGAAGACGTATTAGATGAATCAAATTATAAAGTATGCAATCACTAGCCCAGTAAATCTGTTAATCTAAGGATGTTTTTAAAAGAAACTGACCATATGAATCAATTACTTAGCTCAGATTTTCAAATGAAAGAGGCTTGTATTCTCTTCTAAAGCAGAAGCTGGTAATAAAATTATCATACAACATATTATCTACATACTGATAGTGTGAAATAATAATTTGTGCTTTAGAACTGTTGATTAATGGATGGTAGGGACGGGCTTGTTCAAGTAAAATCATCATTATTTAATATTTCTGAATTTTTTCTTATTATTTTCTTCTAATGTTTTCAAAATAATCTTTCTACACAGATAATTTTTACTTTTTGGACGGACAAAATGATGCTTTGCTTTGTGGAAATAGTTCAGATGCAGGGTAAGAACATCATTTAAGCTTTTACTTTAAAAATACTTTCACTTTTTTGTACATTTATGCTTTATGGTCAGTATAACTTACTGTGCAATCCTAAACAAAATTACACTGTTCTAAATCTGTGGATTCTGCTCAGGATTCTGCTAAACAAGTAACTATCATTAATATACTGAAAATGTAGTGCAGATTTCACTAGATGGCCTTGTTAGCGCCCCACATAAACAGTGTTCTGGTGGTAATTAGACTATTTTGTTCCAGCAAAAATTTTTGTGAGCCCTAGTCCTAGAAAAAGCTTGTACTGGAATAATGTCTTACTAGTCTTTTAAGGCACTGCTAGTCTCTTGTTTATTGAAGCAAAGATTTGTACCCCAGCCTTCTTGAGTTGCTGCCCTAAAACTTTCCAGTAGGAAATGCTATCACAAGGGCCAAATGCTTTTGTAACAGAGTTAGAATGAGGCTTTAATTTTGGCAATGGAGATGATTATTTGTTCTGACTAGCACTTTATGAGGTCCAATAGTTCTGAGCAGTTTGAGGGTAATAGTGCCACTATAAGAGCTTTAACCCACACATCTAAGGAAAGGTACAAACAGACATGAGGTAAGGGTGTGGACTGGATTACAAAGTCACTGCTTATTGCAAGACATGGCTACAGAGTTGGGCATTTGGCAAAACAGAGCAAGTGGGAACCAAAGGGAAAAAAATAGTTGAATAAAATGACCGTTTTGCAACCTAATCTCTATCTTTATTTCTAGTCAATGTCCAGAAGGTTATGTATGCATAAAAGCCGGTAGAAACCCCAACTATGGCTACACAAGCTTTGACAGTTTTAGCTGGGCGTTCTTATCTCTCTTTCGATTGATGACTCAGGACTTCTGGGAAAATCTTTATCAGCTGGTGAGAGAGAATAACGGAGGTGACAAAATCTTAAATATTCTAGACTCAAAAAAAAAAAAATTGACCAAGTAACCAGAGCACATCTATTATATCCTCTAGACCTTGCGAGCGGCTGGCAAAACCTATATGATCTTTTTTGTTCTGGTGATTTTCCTGGGCTCTTTCTATCTGATCAACCTGATCCTGGCTGTTGTCGCCATGGCCTATGACGAACAGAATCAAGCCACCATGGAAGAAGCAGAACAGAAAGAGGCGGAGTTTCAGCAGATGCTGGAACAACTGAAAAAACAACAGGAAGCAGCGCAGGTGTGTTTCAGTAATTTTAGCACAGGTTTAGAGTTAAGGTATGTATTCAGTTTGCAGAGGCCTAATCAAAAGTCAACCAGCTGCCCACAAGTTTTGATAATTCCAGGGAGACTTGAATCACTGTATAATGTGGCGTGGTCATTAGGATATGGAAGACTCCGGTCTAAATCCTCACAGAAGCCCACCGGGTAACCTTGGGCCAGTCACCCACTCTCAGCCTCATATACCTCGCAGAATGTTGTGAGGGTAAAAACATGAGGAGAGGAGAATAATGAGATCTGCTTTGGGTCCTCTTTGGGGAGAAATGCAAGGTATAAAAGAAGTAAATAACTAAATAAATTAACGATGAGAAATATATTTAAATGGATATGTCCATAGATTTCCACTAACGGGTGATTTTTGCCAGTTCCTCCTTCCATGGTAGTCCTCTAACTGACTCCCCATGCTGTTGGGGGGAGGATGTCTCCCAGAAGCAGTATTTGAGGGAGCATTTTGGGCTGCAGTGAGACAGAGGGATGCAAGAAAGCCCTGTTTTCCTGATGTAAATCACCACGGCATCCAACTGTGTGTGGGGGGGAGGCATTTAAAAATGTCCTTGATCTAAGATGTCCCACAGCACAGAAACTGTGGAACCCTTAATGAATCCTGATTGTCCTAGTCAAAAGCCTACAAAAAGTGGTAAAAGATCTAGAGATAGAGGTTCTAATTCCCACTCCCCTTAAATCTAGATAATTTTAGATTTCTACTTAACTAGCCCTGCCCTGGATAGCCCGATCTCATCAGATCTCAGAAGCTAAGCAGCATCAGCCCAGGTTAGTGTTTGAAGGGGGGACCACCAAGAAAGTCCAGGGTTGCAACACAGAGTCTGGCAATGGCAAAACCACCTCTGAATGTCTCTTGCCTTGGAAACCCTACACGGTTGCCATAAGTCAGCTGCAACTGGTGGAGGGCACTTTCCTCCACCAGCAGCTTAACTACTTATAACAGAGGTCATTTTGGGGGGGAACGCGGGGGAACACAGTTCCCCCGGGTGAGGTGCAGGGGGGCGGGGCACATGACGAAGCCCCGCCCCCTGCTTCTGGCCGCCCCGCTTCCAGCCCTCATTCAGCCAGGAGGAGGCAGGAGAAGAGGGAGGGTAAGTTGCTTCCTCCCCGCCTCTCCCCACCCCTGCCTGCTTGGGGCCAGGGAGGGCCTTGGCAGGGCTTCCTCACACTCCCGCCGGCCTTGCAGGTCCACCGCCAGGCCCCTGATGTCAGGGGGTGTGGCATATGCTAATGAATTTTGCTAATGAGCTCCCCTAGCTCTTTTTCTACGAAATGACCCCTGACTTATAAGTAGACAGAAAATGACAGAGAAAATATGTATGAGGAAAGAAGCTCTGTTTAACAAAATGATTGCATTTTCTAAGGACTTTTCTTATGGACCCTCTTGTATTTTAGTTGAGAATACTGTTGATTCTGTGCAGTAAAACTATTCGTGCTGTTTGGCAGGCAGCGGCAGTTGCAGCAGCAACAGCATCAGCCGAGTCAAGAGATCCCAGTGCAGGGGGCGGCGTAGAGGGGCTTTCTGAAAGTTCCTCTGAAGCATCCAAGTTGAGCTCAAAGAGTGCCAAAGAGAGGAGAAACAGAAGAAAGAAAAGAAAACAGAAAGAACAATCTGGAGGAGAAGAAAAGGATGAGGATGAGTTTCATGGCTCTGAATCCGAAGATAGTTTCAGGAGAAAAGGTTGCCGATTCTCTATTGAAGGGAATAGGCTAACGCTTGAACGGAAACATTCTTCTCCCCACCAGGTACACTATTACATACTTTTGAAGTGGAAACTTGATTTGTGCTTTGCAAAGCTATGGTTGTGTTACAGGCACTGGACTATTACTTTATTAGATAGGCACTGACCTCTTAAATAAACATGGCTCATTAATTACTTTTACCTAGTGCTTCAAGAATTAATCTGCTGCTCCCAAAATGTGGGGAGGGGAGAATTCTAGAAATATCATTTTGTAATGAGGAAGAAGCACATCACAAATTTCCAGAGTGAGTTGAAAAACATTTATTTTACAGGAGCTGTTAGTATACTGCCAATATGGCATAATTTTTAGAATGTCTGGGAAACCCAGGTTCAAATTCCCACTCTGGAATGGAAGCTCACTGGGTGACCTTGGGCCAGTTACACACACTGCCTCACCTACCTCACAGGGTTATGGTGAAGATGAAATGGAGGAAGGAAGAATATTGTATAAGGCTCTTTGAGCTCCCATTTGGGAAGAAAAAACAAGGTATAATTTCCAGCTAAATAAAAAAAGAGTAAGAGTCCAGTAGCACCTTAAAGACTAACAAAATTTGCGGTAATTTTGGGGTAGGGTATGACCATTCAGTGAGAAGTGACACATAAAAGCTCTCTCCCTGCCACAAATTTTATTAGTCTTTAAAGTGCTACTGGTCTCTTACTCTCTTCTACTGCTACAGACAAACACGTCTATCCATCTGGATCCAGCTAAATCCAGCACTTTTTTGTGCTCTTTCTAGCACGATTCTGAGGTTTACTATGTTTGATCAAGAATAATGTCTGCTGATGCAGTACGACATAAAACATAACATTAAGCCAATATCATGCACTGGCTGGGTTCAGACATAACCACAAACCATGGTTTGCTGCTACATGAAGAAACTTGAGGGATACTTAAGCCCAAGTTCTCTGACTTCCCCTCACACATGGCTAGCAAATGAGCCATTTTCCTTCATAGGTTGGTATATTTGAATTGCCAGACTATGGCCCCAGTTACACGGGCCGGATATCGTGAGGGGGGGCTGTTTGCCCTGGAGTAAACTACCGCACGGCCACCGGATCAAATGTCCCGCCGACGTCCTGTGGTTAGTGGAGAGGTGCCGATCATACTTCAATCCTGTGGCGCGGCAAAGAAGCGGCGTGGGTTGTGTTGGTTTTTTTAACCAAAGTGTGCGCATGCGCCGTTGGGTGCTTGTGTGCATCCCATGGATACTTGGGTGGGTGCTTGTGCGCATCCTGTGGATACTTGGGGAAAAAAACACCTTCTCACGACGGGACATGGGCGGGCGCCGGATGCCACGATCTACCACCGGAAACGTGATCAGATGCCCGCCCTTGCCCTGCGGTTTCCGGAAACTAGTACCTTGGAGGTACTAGTTTTTTATGGCGCATCTTCGGCAGGAAGCCTTGGGTTAGCCACGGGAGCTCTACGCTTCCCAGATGTTGCGGTTTGATTGCGCCCGGAAAATCTGCCTATCTTCCGTCTCTGTAGCGTGGCTAATGCTCCGTGTGACCGCAGCCTATGATTTATGTTTTCTCTGCAAACAGTGGTTTAACCCTGGTTTGGAATCCTTATCTCTGGGGCAAGAAGCAACCATAGTTTGGCTGAAGTACTGAATAGTAGTTTTCTGTGAAAACCAAAATAGCTTGGTTATCTGTCTATGTGCAAGGAAAAGGAGGAGGAGAAGAGAGAGCACATAGACTCGAGGATCCTATAGGACAAGCTGAGACAGCGTTTGGGTCCTCAGCACCAAAAAAAACCCAACACCACCCTACCACATCTACTTGTGAATATGTTGGTATGTTGGTAAGCAAACTGGGAGGAAGTGCGAGTCATGAGCATGAGGGTTGAACCTGGCAAGATGCAATGGGATCAAGTCAAGTTCCAATGATCCCCGTTGCTTCCTCTCATGCACTCCCAGTAGTACTGCTAGCTCTTCAGGGGCTTGCCTTGGTTGCCTGAGCAGAGATCCAAGGCCCTACATGCTGACAAAAATGATCTGGCAAACCACTGTTTGGCTTATATGTCAGGGCTGCCTACCCAGCTTTAGGGCTTGTTCATGTAGAGGCAAACCATGGTTTGCTGTTAACTCAGAACCATGCCACTGCTGTGTAAGCAGATGAAGTTGCACAGATATTTAGAATCAATATGAACAGAAAAAGTGAGGGGAATAAGCAGTGCTTTAACGAAGCAAGTGAGGCTCCTCACCTGTACTTTCAGAAGCCCTTTTCATCAATGTTTGATAAAGTAAGGTTGTCACTATCATCATAAAGTTGTCACACAGGTAAAGTAGAGAGACCTAGTAGATCTACAGAGCAATCCTAAAGAATGTGTCCCAACTGGAGAGAAAAGCGGGATATAAATAAATAACTGCATGTAAACATGTACTCCTTTCCAAGCTAATTGACTTCAGGGGACTTAGATGGGTATAACTTTGCTTAGGATTGCATTGCTAGTAAACTACTAGTGTTTCCTTTCCTTGAACTTGGGTTTTCTGTTGTCTTTAAAGTTGTTATATGAGTATGTAGAAGGACCACCTTGGTGCTATCGAGGGTTGCCAGGTCCTTCCTGACAACTGGCAGTGGATTGGGGGAGGGACTTACCAGGAGCAGGAGGGAGGCCCAGGCTATGTCACAGGTGGAACACACTGGGACATCCTGGCGACACTCTAGTATTTGGGCAAAAACTCTATGGTAAAAATGGCTTCTTCCACCAGAGCATTGCCCAGACATTGCCAATGTGATGACATGCCAGAAGTGATGTTGCCATGTTGTTGGCAACATAGCCTGGGCAAGGACCGGGGCCTGGGGAACCCCTGCATTCAGTGTGTGGGGGGGTAACCCTAGTGCATTGGACATTATAATCATGCAGCATGAAGGGGTTGTATTAGTGTTATTCTGTGAATTGTCTCTGTTCATATAACAAATTATGGTTTTTTATTATTAAATGCAGCATAAGAAACTCAACAAGCAAAATCTGAAAAAAGTCAGCCTAAGAATCTAGTTTGCTAACCCCAAGGTTCTGTTTTTGGTGTTAACATCTCTTCTCTCTCTTTTTGTCTTCTTTTCCATTTTCCTGCAGTCTTTGCTGAGCATGCGCGGCTCCCTGTTTTCCCCAAGGCGCAACAGCAGAACGAGCCTTTTCAGCTTCAGAGGTAGAGCAAAGGATATAGGATCAGAGAATGACTTTGCTGATGATGAACACAGCACATTTGAAGATAATGATAGCAGAAGAGATTCCCTTTTTGTGCCGCGCAGACATGGTGAACGGCGCAACAGTAACATTAGTCAGGCCAGTAGGTCATCCAGGATGCTGGCAGTGTTTCCAGTGAATGGGAAGATGCACAGCACTGTGGATTGCAATGGGGTGGTTTCCTTGGTTGGTGGACCATCTGTTCCTACATCGCCTGTTGGACAGCTTCTGCCAGAGGTGATAATAGATAAACCAGCTACTGATGACAATGTAAGGAAGTTTTAAATAGTTCAGGCATGGTGGCCTTTTCTTATTGCACCAGCCAGTGTGTCTACAGAATGGAATCCCTTGGGAATGATCCTTGGTTGGTCAAGCTGTGAATGCTCCTGCATCTTGTAATACCTTTTTTATATTACTAACAAAGTCAATCTCTAACATTTGCAAAAAAAAATTATATATACCTAGCGAATGTGCAAAAATGTATTGCTTTGTGTGTTTTTTTATATTCCGAAAATTTAGTTTTTATAATATCTGGCTATTAATTAACTCTGTCTGGCCAGGTCCAATGAAATTTAATCTCATTCCAATACTAAGAGCGGGAGGGGTACCATACAGATTCCGACACTGCTTTGGTTGTTCATAAATTTGATTACATTCTGTCTCGTGGACATCACTCTACAATGAACAAATGTGGCTAGAAGTTCTGGTTCCCCAAACACTGGTAAAATCACTCCAAATTTCACCTTGTATATATTTAGCATTTTCATGCATCTTTCAACCTGATATTCCATCTTTGGCTGACAAACTGAACACGTTTAATTGAGATAACCACATCAATTCACACACATTATCAGTTTCAAATACATGTGCACGTATGTGCTGTCAAAGACACACACACTATCTTTCTGTACCTGTATTAAAAATAGAACCTTCCTATATGTCTTTTTGGAGAAGCATGACAATGTTAGACTTTTTTTCTTTTCTTTTCTTTTCTTGCATTAAATTTGAATGAAAAAGCTTGCCATCCCATTTTAAACACAAAAGACAAGCAAGAGACATGCCATCATTATTTGCTCATGGTTCAAGATGTTGGGTTGGATCCTACCAGCTTTTTCACTCAGTCTCACCCAATTCCTCTCCTTATTACAGCCTCCACCTCATAAGAGTTTTGTCCACAATTCCCAGGATAGCCTTTTTGGTGGTCAAAGGGTACTCTCTCCATGCATTTTTAGCAGCGGAAAACCAGGTTGGATCCAACCCATTGTTTATAACCTGGAATTTAGGCAACAATCCTATCTGTGGGAACATCTCACAAATAAATGATTGGGGAGGGGGATCACTACTGATTGTTTCAATTCAGTTTCAATTCATTTCTTTTTCCATCGACTTCAAACAGAAGACTAAAATTGTGTCACGGAGCTGAACATACATCTCAGATGAAGTGCATTGTGGGGGAAATCTACGTTTGGTGAAGTTTGGCATGCTTTCCAAGGCTTAGCCCTGCAGACACTTACTTCGAAATAAATCCCATTGAAATCAGATGTACAGGTTGAAAAGTATGGGCAAGTGGAATTTTGCAAGGCCAAGAAGAATAAACAGGGCAATTTTTTAAAAATTGACAGAGTGGTGGAATGTTCCCTGACAGTCACCAGGGAAGTATGAAAATGAGAAAGTTACAGATATGAAGACAGCATGTTTCCTACAAATACTTTTAAAATACCAGGTTAATAATACAATAAGTAACTAAAATCTGGCATGAGTAACGAAGCATACTTCAAAAGCATGAAGCATGTACACCTTCCAGTTTAGACATCCTTCATATTACGTTACTATATTCCACTCATATGTGTAGGGTGATCTTATGTTTCACTCTCTTTTCTGCAGGCCACGACCACAGAGACTGAAATGAAAAAGAGAAGATCGAGTTCTTTTCAGCTGTCAATGGATTTACTGGAAGACCCCACCATAAGGCAAAGAGCAATGAGTATCGCAAGCATAATCACAAACACCATGGAAGGTATACAGAGTGGGCTTACTTTAAAAATAATAAATGCATGTTTTAAAAATATTGTATAATGAAGAAGCTCTGTGGAATACTAGAAGCAATAGATCCTAAGCATTCTTAAATACTAATGGATACGATGTACTTAACATGCACTTACAATGCAATCCTAAACAGTTATACCCTTTTATGCCCATTAGCTTTAATGGATTCATAAGAGTGTAACTCTGTTTAGGATTGCACTGCGAATTACCTATGTGGAAGCTGCTTTACACTGAGTCAAATTGTTGGTCCACCTAGCTTAGCACTGTCTACTCCAGTGGTCCTCAACCTTTTTTAGCCAGTAGGAACCTTTAGGGTTGCCAAATGTAATTTACTCACCGGCGGGGGGAGCGTCTTCTCGCTCCGGGAGCTGGCTCGGGATGTGTGTGTGCACGGGCACAAAGCGCGGGCGCGCCGCTGGAACGTCACTGGAAGTGACACACAATGTAGCACGTTGGGGGCGTGGCCAAGATCGATCTGGGCCACGCCCCCAACGTGCCCTACGTTGTCACATCCGGTGACGCAGCTTCGGGGGGCGGGGTTCCCCCGGGGCCCGATTCCGTCGCATCGGAAATCAGGCCTCCAAAGTGGGGAATTCCCCACCCCCTGGCCCCATTTCGCAACCCTAGGCACCTTTGAAATTTTGAGATGACATGGTGAGTGCCACCCCAAAATGGCTGCTGTTGGAGGCAGAGGCGAAGACAACACCTCCCTCTTTAATTTGCAAAAGAATTGCATGGAAACTACCCTGAACACATGAAGCAGCCTTATTCAGAGTCTGGCCATTAGTCCATCAAGGTTAGTATCATCTGTACTTCTACTCCTGAACTCTTCTCTCCCCTCATGCAACAGCCCAGCTCCCTGGACTGTAAGACTAGAAGCTCCCTCTCTTCTTGGCAAAAGAAGCTTATGGCAATAGTCAGTCATGAAGGGGAAATAGAACTGCACACTGGCTAAGGAAAGCCTGGGTGCTTACCAGTCCTCCAGTGGCTGCATCTGCTACTGCATTTCATTTGAATGAGGGCAGCCAGTAACAAGCCCTGCCTCACAATGACCCCACCCCCTTTCTGAAAAGCATGGGAGGTACCAGAGGAAGTAGTGGTTGGTGCTGTGGCACCCACTGGCACCATCTTGGGGAACCCTGGTCTACTCTGACTGGCAGCAGTTCTCCAGCGTCTCAGACAGAGAAAGGTCTTTCCTAAAGCCGGAGATCTTTCTAACAGGAGACACCAAGGGAAGGGGTGCTTCTGAACCTGGGATCTTCTTATGGAAGGCATGTGTTTTTCCACTGAGCTACTGTCCCTCCCCAGCAAACATGAAACATGGTGATCAGGAGCAACTTAACCCACAAAAGGTATGCAGGAGTTTAGAAAACATTCTAGAAGTAAATTTTATATAAAAATACAAGAATTTTCACTTTCTGATTAAATTGGGAGCCCCCCCCCAAAAAGAAGCAGCAACAATTATGAATCCTTGTCTCATGGGCAGGGCTTTCTTTAGAATCCCTTGATTTGTGCGGACACTGAGAAGCAGAAAAGCATAGAACAAGTTGGTCGTTTGAAAATGTGCTCCATGCTTTAAAATAGATCAGTGCTGCAGGGTATTCCTATAAGGTCAAAAGAACAAAGCAATTACTATCTTGCCCAGAGAATGAGCATCTGAGGGCAAAGCTGTGGTCAGATTGATTGACTCAAATCTCCTGGCTTTTGCAGGAAGAACATAACTGTGGAAAGATCTAGACGGCCAGCCATGTTGGTCTGAAGCAGTAGAACAAATTTAAGAGTCCAATTATGAAAGCTCATCATTGTGGAAGTTTGTGAGTTGTCTGAGTTACAAAATAATTACCAAGTTTCTAGGGAGTTCTTACTAGTTTTAGTCAATCTAAAGATCAGGTATTTGTAGTGCTAGAGTTCATGACAGATGGAATTGCCCTTATTAAACCAATAACTGGAGAAATCAGACCACATCGATTGACCAATGATGTGCCTTCTAGCTGCATGTAAGTCGTTATCTTCACATTGATAATTAAGGTAGTCATTTTCAAGAGGCATCTTGAAAATCAAGCACAACTGGATATAGTACACATGCAAAAATTTCTACAACAGATGGGAGTGGTGGCCTTCCCAGTGAGTAGGGTTGCCAACCTCCATGTGGCACTTTGAGATCTCTTCCTATAGGCCACACACACACTGATGTAGCCAATCCTCCAAGAGCTTACTGTAGCCTCAGTAAGAAGAGCTCTGTAAGCTCATGGAGGATTGGCTACACTAGGGGTGTGTGGCCTAATATGCAAAGGAGCTCCTGCTACAGGCTCCACTCCCCAAATTTCCAGGTTTTTCGCAACCCAGACCTGGCAACCCTACCAGTTCACTTTTTTGTGTGTGTAATTATATCATAAGAAAGCATTCTGTGTGCTATAAATGTGAGGCATGGAATGTCCTACCATGATAATTAACAAGATTTGACAACATTGCAGTTCAAGGTTTTTGGAGCATTACCTTTTAAAATACTAAATGGACAGGGTCTAGTGTTGATTCCTTCCACTCAGGGGTCATTTCATAGAAAAAGAGCTAGGGGAACTCATTAGCATAACTCATTAGCATATGCCACACCCCCTGACATCAGGGGCCCGATGGTGGACCTGCAAGGCCGGCGGAAGTGCGAGGAAGCCCCACCAAGGTCCTCCCTGGCCCCAGGCAGGCAGGGGTGGGGAGAGGCGGGGAGGAAGCAACTTACCCTCCCTCTTCTCCTGCCTCCTCCTGGCTGAATGAGGGCTGGAAGCGGGGCGGCCAGAAGCAGGGGGCGGGGCTTTCTCATGAGCCCCACCCCCTTGCACCTCACCCGGTGGAACTGCGTTCCCCCACGATCCCCCCGAAATGACCTCTGCTTCCACGTGAGCCCCCACATACATGAGATCTTACAGGACAGTGTTGCACTCTGTCCCATGTTTCAGAGTGGCTCATTCAGTGCTTGACCATCTAAGAAACTCATTGAATGCTTTTCATACTCCTAGATTTTTTTTCTGATGTCCTCTGTGGCTCACCTTTCAATTTGTTTCTTTCATTTCTGTATTTCTGGATTCAGGACCAGAGGAAGCAGAAACAGTTTAATCCCTTTTGTTTTGTTTTGTCTTAGCCATGATGATTGAGGTGGCCTTTGCCAAGTTAGGAATGATCAGCATGACACAATTTGGTCTTTTTTCCTTTTTCCTTTTTCCTTTTGGCAGAACTTGAAGAATCACGACAGAAATGCCCACCTTGGTGGTACAAATTTGCAAACATTTTCTTGATCTGGGACTGCAGTCCGTTTTGGTTGAAAGTAAAGCATTTTGTTAACATAGTTGTGATGGATCCGTTTGTTGATCTCGCTATTACTATTTGCATTGTTTTAAATACACTGTTTATGGCGATGGAGCATTACCCAATGACCCAACAATTTAGTGACGTGCTGTCAGTTGGAAACCTGGTGAGTCTCTGTATGAATATTTGACCCTTTCTGTGTTTTGAAGGTGTACTTGAATCACAGCACTATGCTTTTTTCATTACAAAAGAAACTTGTGTGTGAACTCTCAGACAGTTATATCAATACAGACTGGAGCCGACATTTTCTCCTCTTATATGGTTGTGTTCATTTGTCAAAAGATAAGTTTACTTTGACTGTGTTCAGTGTCAGGATGTGCATTCATTTTAAAATGAATGAAAAAGTCCCACTTGTTTCATTCTTTTTGAAGCAAACAAACTAATTCCATTCAAGTTGGTTTCACTAGGAAGCACATTTCGGGTCATTCTGTATTTTACATCTGTTTTAAGATGAAATTCTCAGGAATTGTACCCCATTACTGATGGATCATTCCTGCCAAATCTGAAAGAGATGGAAGAACAGCTCACAGTTTTATGGGCAATGAAATTAATGAGCTTTATTTTAAAACATATTGGATGCTGTAGCATCTAGAACGCGTACCATGAAATGTGGGGAAATGTGAACCCCCAAGAGATAGCATAGACAAGAAGCATTCAATCAGTCATCAAGGTAATGAGGAAGCAATCAATTATCAAAGTAAATGATTTTTCAGTATTGGTATTTGTGGCTAGTGGGAGGGGGAGAGAGGCTGAGTCAGGGAGAGATCTCGAAATGGGAAACTAACATGATTAACATTCAGCCAATCCATAAAAACAAATTTTATTTCTCGTACGTGTTTGTATTTAAGTGCTTATAAAACTGGAGCCCATTTTCCTGCTATCTTGAATTTGGCCACAGTGAATGCCTTGGGTATGGAATAATCCCTGGCATCCCTATTACTACTAGAAGGCTTTTCTTTTCTTTTTTCCAATATATTTTTATTTCAGTTATATAAGACAAACAAAAGAAAAAACAAACATACATAAATACACAAAAAAGGGAGATTCTAACTATATCATTTTACCCTTTGTCTTTGATATCTTAATATAGTCTAAAAATTCTTGTTACTTTTCTTTTTCCCCACCATAGTTATATTTTATTAATAGTTACATCTAGAATTCTTAGTTCCTTAATTCTTTTTGTTGCAGTTAGAGGTTAGAGGTCCAGGAATTTTAGTTATTATTTTCTTCTATCCAATCATAAAATCTTGACCATGTGTTTTCAAAGTCTTCTTTGTTATTTCCTCTTAATATCATAGTCATTTTGTCCATGTCAGCAGTTTCCAGTATTTTGGCTGTAACTTCTTCTTTTGTAGGTACTTCTGTTCTTCTCCAATATTTTGCATATAACATCCTTGCTGCTGTTAGAATATGTATGGTTAGATAAAATACTATTAGAAGGCTTTTCCACATTCTCGTTTTACTCACTGTTAAGTTCTTGTTTCTTCAGGAACTTAACTTTTCCCTGTTCCACACTGAAACCGTTTCTCCCCCCATTTGCATTGAAACTGGCCTGGTGGAACACTCTCCCAAGTGAGATCTGGGCCCTGCGGAATTTAATACAGTTCTGTAGGGCCTGCAAAAGGGAGATGTTCTGCCAGGCCTATGGTTGAGGTGGTGGAAGTACATCTGGATTGGCCTCTCCTTCTCCTCCTTCTTCTTCGGTCATGCTTTGTTATGTTGCATCTTGTTTTGTCTCTTTGTCTACCCACTTGCATCAGTATTAGTTAACATCTACTGTTGTATACATGTAGAGCCTGTGGGAGTGGGTGCATTAATTTGTATTACTGACTGCCATCTTACTGTTTAATAGTCGATTGATGTTTATAGTGTTTTAGAGATTATTTTATATTTAGATTAATAGTTGTTGCTATATTTGTATCTATGTTGTTGTAACCCACCCTGAGTCTTGCTGTGCAGGGGAGGATGGGCTAGAAATCAAATAAATAAATAAAAGCAAAAGTAAGAAAAACAGTGGAAATAAGGATAAGAAAATGAAACAGTTCAGCATAACAGAACATTGAAAAATATGGATTAAAAGAACATGCAGTATTCTAAAAATATACTGAAATGTAAGAAACTTCAAAAGCAGCATAAAGGTGATATGATGTTTAAAGGCGAAAAATCATATCTGAAAAAAACAGAAGAATGAAAGATACCACATTCTTGACTGTCAGCCTAGTGGGGCATAGCATAAGTTTGTACATCATAAAATATTACCATATTTTAGTAAATTTTAAGTAACACCTTTTGGAGGAGCAGGGAGTTTTACAGAATGGAAGAAAATGGGGCATGTTTCACTTTCAGTACCAATATGATGCTTTCAGAATCCCAATAAGAGTTTCCTGTAATACCAGGATGGTTTTGTTGGTTTGGAGGTCCTTATAGCTGTGGGTATCTTGAATATGAAAACTTGCATAAATCTGTCAACTGGAATTTTAAACTTGCTAAATATAATATTTTGCATTCAGGTGTTCACTGGAATCTTCACAGGAGAAATGGTTCTCAAACTAGTTGCCATGGACCCCTATTATTACTTCCAAGAAGGCTGGAACATTTTTGATGGCTTTATTGTAACCCTTAGTTTGGTTGAACTTGGCCTTGCAGATGTGGAAGGGCTGTCAGTTCTTCGGTCTTTCAGACTGGTAAATATATCACAGTCAAAAATAATGGGTTGGATCCTAAGATCTGGAGATCCACTCACAGAAGGGAAATGTCTCACCTTCTTAAATCCTCCCCAACCTGAAAAGCTGTTCCTGAGGGTCGATGTACCTTTGGGAACAGCATGGGATGCGGTAGAGGGGTTGCATCTTGAATGTGAAATCTGTCAAAACTGCAGGACACCCCCGCAAAGCATGCACATGCGCGCGCAAACACACGCACACACACAGACTCTTTGCATGAGTGAAAGGGCCTTTGGATCCAACCTATAGCTATTGCATTTTACACACACATACACTTATTATGATAATATAGAAAATACTCTATATTTTTATGATATTCTACAAAGAAACAAACAATGTTAACTTTTAAGAAATATATTGATGGAAAACAAGAAAGATAGAGGGCACAATCCAGCCAAGGTTAGTTCTGAATAATCCACTAGAAACAATTGAATATTTGTGATCCTATCCATTTTTTATTTGGAAGTGTATTCCCATCCCTCCCAGCCCATCTGCTGGGGGGGGAGAAGAGAACCATGGAGTGGCAAGCACTGGGATCCACGAGGGCACTGGGCACTGAGTGGTTCCCTTAACATCTGGTGGTGAGAGTCAGCCAACAGCCCCCAAGCTGGGCATGCTGCCCAATGGCTCCACCCCAAGACCCCTTAAGGAAATCCCCAAATGGGGGAGGCAGGCATGCAGGCACAGCCTTCCCCAAAAAGATCCACCCCAATGTCCAAACCACCCAAAGCCATGACAGAAGTACAAGAACAGACAAAATTACTGAAATGCAGCAATCTGTCATGGACCAGCCAGGACTCAGCAACAGTGAGGACTCCTCAGAGCAGGAGGGACCCTGTGTAGCCAACCTGCAGTCAACAGGAGCCAACCAGCAGGGAAATAAAGTGGAGGCATTCCCTGACTTGCAGCCAAGAGTGGGTGCAGAATCGCCTCCAGCCTCCGGCACTCATCTAACATTTGAAGGCCAGCTACCCACCCATGCTTCCCTAGGGTCACCAGCACACTTGGAATAAATATAGCTGGAGATACACAACCCATAACAATGGAGCATGAACAGAGGGTGGGTGGAAAAGCCAAAGCCAAGAGAAGTGGTGAGCTGTACAGCAGCCATGTTAAGTAGGTGCCAGGTGGGTCTGAGGGGCAAGCTGGGGCCACCCAGACCTCCTGAGCCCTGCCTCCCCATGGCCACCCATCATCCTGTGGTTTGCCAACTAGGCTGCTTCAGGGCCATGCCTCTCCCATACATACTAGTAAGAGATGGAGGGAGGCTCTCCCACCCACCCCCATCAAGCCTCTGCCATCCCCACCCCCACGGATCCCTTACTTAGCGCTTCAACGGGGCCCGGGGAAGCCAGCGGTGGGGCTCTCCGGGTGTCCCCTGAGCTGCAGCGCTTCTGCGCGGGCCCAGGGGACCCGGTGGCAGGGCTCTCCAGGCCTCCCCCTGGCCACAGCGTTTTTGGTGTGGGGAACTGGGGGCAGGGCTTGCTGCCACCACAATTTGCGTGGGCTCCTGGCTGCCACCTGCTCCTACCTAGGAAACGGTAACCCTAGTGCATAGGGCTGCAAACTTTGTAGCGATTTAACTTGTCGTTTTTTAAATTTTATATGAAGTATTTATATCCTGCTTTTCCAGTTATATAACTGTCCAAAGAGGGCTCACAATTAAAAATATAGAAAAATATCCTTACTATGCTAATAGCAACTTGTTCATAATATGTACAATATCCATTAAATCATGGAAGATGCAGGAAATCTCAATATCACTCCAGGCTGAAGAAAACTAAGTTGCAGACAAAGCTCAGCCTAAATTGTGATCTAACAAAAAAAAACTTTGCCAAAAGAAGAATGAATGAAATATACAAAACAAGCAAACAAAAAGCCTTCACGTGGCATCTGAATATCACTAGTGAGGATGCCAGGTGAGTTTCTTGGGAAAGGGTGCTCCAGAGGCAAGGCCTTATCCATGTTCTCTCTGTACTTGATCTCTTGATGGGACGTACTGCAACAAGGGTCCCTAGAGAAGATTTTAGTGGATGGGCAAGTGCATATAGAAGGAGATGAGCCTTCCATGAACTGTAATCTCAGACCTTTCAGGGCTTTACAACAGATCAGTTCCATCACTGTGAACTGTGTTCAGGATCAATTTGAAAACCAATATGGATAGTTCAGTACAGTGGTAATATGATAACTACTGCAGTCCTCTTTACCTATTCCTCACCCTTTTGGGCAAACAGCAGTTTTTGAAACATTTTCAAAGGCAGACCATGTGCTTGATTACAGCAATATAATTTAATAGATATGAGTCCCACTGATTTCAATGAAATTGAATCGTGCCAAACTTTTAATTTATTATTTATCTATTTATTTAAAATGTTTATATGTGGCCTCTTCAGAGACGTACTTGAGGTGGCTGACAACATAAAAGATAAAGAGGATGAAAAAAGGGGAAGACAAGCTCAACCCAAAATATACCAGCACTGTTTGAATGGTCAAGCTAACTTAAAGATAAATATTATCAAATATATATATTTATTTATGGTGTACAAAAAAGCAAATATTAAAAGATATAAAACAAGTGGTCTGAAGGTCAGACTTCATAGAACATCAACATGAGCTTGAAATACGTTTTAGTCGTTTTACATGCAGAGTTGATGTTTTCACATACAGAGCTGATGCATATATCAAATGACCAATAGGACCATATGTGTTTTGGACTCTAGGGCCTTCCTCAGTGGTCAATAATAATAAGCCATAGAAACATAAAAACCTAGAAGCCATAAAAGCAGGAAAAACCCACTAGCATAAAACATTTGGCAGCCTAAATAATCCTCGTAAGAGTCCTCAGGTTAGAAGCAGATTGTATACATATTTTTAAAAGATCAAACATCCAGTTAAAAGTCCGGGGGGGAAGAAACGTTTTGTTTTGATGTCTAAAAGAGAGTAGAGTGGATTGTACCTATTAATGTCTACACTGACATCCTTTACAGTGATCTATTTCTTGTATCTTTCTCTTCTAGTTGCGAGTTTTTAAGTTGGCGAAATCGTGGCCAACGCTAAATATGCTGATAAAGATCATTGGCAACTCTGTGGGGGCTCTGGGAAATCTGACCTTGGTTTTGGCCATCATTGTCTTCATCTTTGCTGTGGTTGGCATGCAGCTGTTTGGCAAAAGCTACAAAGAATGTGTCTGCAAGATCTCTAATGACTGTGAACTTCCACGCTGGCACATGAACGACTTTTTCCACTCTTTCTTGATCGTCTTCCGAGTACTTTGTGGAGAATGGATAGAAACCATGTGGGACTGTATGGAAGTTGCAGGTCAAGCCATGTGCCTTACAGTCTTCATGATGGTTATGGTGATTGGAAATCTAGTGGTATGTAATGTTAAATATATATAGAGATATGTATATATTCATTTTGGATCAGAGCAATGTGATCTAATAAGGAGTAAAACATGCTGGGCTATTTCAGCAAAGCCCTTTCAAGAGTTTTTACATATAATAATCAGAAATTGTGCTGAGTGTTTAATATGAATATATCTAATTCTCAACATGGATTCATCTCTGGATGCTTAAATTCAGAGACTGTAGACATGAACAGACAAGACATATCTTTTTGTAAACCTAAGAAAAGCTCCAGGTTTGTAGAAAAATCTGAATTCTTAAAAAAAAAAAATCCATTGGGGGGTTAAAATCCCAAGGTAATAGAAACAGCATCTGTACCTTTAAGAAAAAAATGCCTTCTGCAATAAGCATTGTGGGGGTTGCTAGGCAACCACAACAATAATGCCAGTCTTCAAGTCTTGGTTTCTGGCACTAAAAGGCAGCAGGAGGAGGAGGGCACTTTCCAGACCTGGCTCAACAGGAGCCACCATACAAAAGCCAGTGTGGTACAGTAGTTATGAGTTTCAGACTAGGAGCTGTTAGATCCAGGTTCAGATCCCCACTCTGCCGTCACAGGGTGATCTTAGGCCAGTCAGACACTCCCAGTCTAACCTATCTCATAGAGTTATTGTGAGAACAGAATGGAAGTCAGGAGAATGATGTAAGCTGCTTTGAGTCTCAACTGTGGAGAAAAGTAGGTATAAATTAAGTAAATAAATAATAAATATAGCTGGGGATGGAAGGCAAATAAAAAGTAGGTTGGCTGGTGGGTGGGAAGGAAGTAGGGGAAAGGGAGAGGCTATGGGGTCTGCCAGAAAGAGGCAAAGATGAAATAGTTGGTGAGGGAAGACGTCAGGCACGCTGGGGGCGAGGCCACGACCATACAAGGGAAAACCATAGAGTTTTCCCTTGTATGGCCTTGGCCCCACCCCCAGTGTGCCCGGCGTGCCTGCATCACTTCCGGGTGACGTGCACATCGGGGAGGAGTTCCCCCCAGGGCCCGATCCGGTGGCGCTGGGGAACAGGCCTCTGGGGCGGGGATTTCCCCGCCCCTGGGGGGACTTGGGATCCCTAGTCCAGCACCACACAACTGGGCCACAGTTCTCCTAGGCAGAGGGAAAGCATAAGACAGAGGAACAGATAAAGTTAGGTTGGCTGTTGGGTGGGAAGGAGAGAAGGAAGCAAAAAAAGGGGAGAGGCTATGGGGGCTTTCAAGAAAGGGAAAGAAGAAATAATGTGTGTGTGGGGAATTAGATGCCTCCTGCAGTTGCTTGCGGGTTCCCGCTTGTATATTCTAAAACTCTGTGTGTGTGTTTGTGTGTGTGATGTTCTGTCAAGTTTGCTTCTGACTTACGGCAACTCCATGATTAATGACCTTCAAAATGTTCTATCATAACAGCTTTATTTAGGTCTTGCAAACCGAAGGCCATGGTTTTCTTTATTGAAGCAATCCATCTCATGTTAGGTCTTCTTCTTTTCCTACTGCCTTCAACATTTCCTACCATTATTGTCTTTTCAGGTTGTGACCAAAGTACAATAGCCTCAGTTAAGTCATTTTAGCTTCTAGGTAGAATTCAGGCTTGATCTAGAAGCGACTTATTTGACTTTTTGCCATTCCACAGTATCTGTAAAACTCTCCTCCAGCACATTTCAAATGAATCAGTTTTTCTTCCTGTCAGCTTTCTTCATTGTCCAGCTTTTACTTCCACACATATTAATGGGGAATATCATAGTATAAATTATCCAACAGGAGTTGCATTATCCAACAGGAGTTACATACTATCACAGGCATAATTCGGGGGGGGGCTGGGGAGCTGAGGTTCTCCCGAAATTTCCCGGGAATACTGAGCCCCCCCAGGGTAGGGTTGCTGGGCGCACCAATTTTACAAAAAAAAACCCCAAACACAGAAAGGGCAGAGCAGGCTTGGGCCCTCTCCCCCTCGGGGGGGGGGTTAGATCCATTTAAAGTGTGGCAAGCCCTGGTGCGGATCAGGTGCCCCTCCTCCCGAGAGCCCCCAGGCCTCTGAGCACATGCCTGGCACCTTTCTCTCCTTGGCCTGAGTGAGTGAGTGCGCGGGAGCGGGGGCACAGTGCCCGCATTGAAATCACGGCTTACAAGAGCCAGGAGGAGTGGGAGGCGGAGCGCCACTCGTGATCGGCCAGCCGGGGGGGGCATGAGATAGGGGCCAGCGGGGGACTCACCTTGGGGAGGGGAGGGGAGGGGGCACAGTTGCCAACCTCCAGGCGGGGCCTGGAGAGAAGGAAGTCCCCGATCTGCTGCAGCCAGTGGCAGGCTCTTAGCCAGGGGGTGCAGTGCCTCTGCTGCTGGGGGCCGGCCCAAGTACCCATCCAAGCGGCTTGTGGGGAGCTGCTGGGACTGTTCTTACCTGGGTCTGGAGAGGCTGGGGGGGCAGGCGTGCTCCCCGAGTGGCGCTGGGCTTCTCCTCCGCTCTGCTTTCCAGTGGAACTCGACTGGATCCTCCTCCCCTGATGGCTGGTCAACAGGCCTGGAGAGCCATGCACGCCACTCTCTTCCCTTCCCTTCCCTGTGGTGCCCAGCACGCGGGGGCGAGGCAAAGAGCGAGGCAGGCGAAGGGGTGGCGCGTCAGCGGGGGAGGGCGCCCGGGCAGCTTGGGGAATTCTGTGTGACTGGATCCTCCCCCGATGGCCGGTCAGCAGGCCCCGGCAGCCACGCATGCTGCTCTCTTCCCTTCCCTGTCCCACCCAGAGTTGGAGAGCGAGGCGGGCAGACGGGTGGCGCGTCGGCGGGGGAGGGTGGTTGGGTGGCTTGGGGCTGCCGGCAGCGGGCCAGTTGTCATTGTTGTCTCACCGGGGGTCTGTGACGCTGGCTCTCCAGGAGATGCTCTTCCCCACCTATGCCCGAGGAGACCAGCGGGGGGGACTCCCGAGGTGGCCGGCAGGGAGTCAGGCCAGGGCAGCCTTGTCTGCACAGACTGGCAGCGGCTCCCGGAGTCCTTCTCGGCACCTGCTGGCTGCAGGGCCCGGTGCTCTAGGCGAATGCCTAGTTTGCCTAGCAGGTGAGCCGTCCCTGATGACAGGGCGACTTTTTCCGGCAGTAACTATTCTTCTGACACTGCATCCCTTGGAGCCAATGTAAGCGTTTATAAGCGTGCATAATGGGGGTTGCCAATTGGTGGCATGTATCCAACCATGCAGCTCCCTAAACAGAACAGCATTTCTATTTGTGGGAGCAGGGGCAGCACTTTCTGCCAATTCCCCCCTCCCACTGCACTCCCCCACTTTGTCCTCTGGACTGTTCTTGAGGGTCTGCTGACCCGCAGGAACAAAATGTCAAGGGGCTGCAGCAGGAGGGGGAAATGTAGGAAGGCCATACTCCGTGAAATCCATGGATAGTTGAATACTTCCCAGTGATCCTCTTCCTGGGCCGTATAGGCACAGTAATGGATTAGGACTGGGGAAACCCAGGTTCAAATATGTACTCAGCTATGAAAGTCTTTGAATGGCATTGAGCCGACATTCTCTCTCAGCCTAATCTAACTTGTAAGGTTCTTATAACATAATGAAGAATAAAACCATGTATGTCACAGAAAGAAGGGCAGGATAATAATATAAGAGAAACTTGCTAGAACAGCATTGGAACAGGGGTGGCAGTGACTGCAACAATGACCTACATCTTAGTCTTAACAAAACCAGTGTACCACATTCCCATTTGTGAGGCGATGTCTGGCATGAGTGCTTGCCAGACATGCTGCCGACATTAATCTGCACTGTATGGAGTAAGTTTTTTTGTGTTTTTAAAAACCCTCCTCAGTGTTCTGAAGGTTTTTTATCCCATGAATCATTGCAGTCTTTCAAAAGGAAGTTGTAGAAGGAAAAGGGACATGGACAGCTATGCTTTCAGATGGTTTGTAATCAGAACTGGGTGGCCAGCTAATACTGAAAGCTTCCTTTCCCAGGAATATAATGCTAATAACATAATTTCAATGCTCAAACCCATGGGAAACAATCGTGGAATTACTGAGATGGATTCCTGAAGTGGCAAGCTACCAACTGAACCCACACAATTCACAGGGTAACTCTTTTAAACATATTGTTGCTATGTCACATGAAAACAGAAATGTCCCTGTGATTCATGTATCTTCTAGGCTATGCCTTAATTCATTCATGGTTTCCTTCGGTGAGGGTTGTCAACTCTGGGTTGGGAAATACCCAGAAATTTGGGGGATGGAGCCTGAGTAGGATGGGGTTTGGGTAGGGAAGGGACTTCAATGGGGTATAATGTCATAGAGTCCAGCTTCCAAAATGGCCATTTTCTCTAGGTGATCTCTGTTGGCTGGAGATCAGTCGTAATCCCAGATCTCCAGCCATGATCAGGATGTTGGCAACCATATGTCTCTACAATCCTAGGTTTGCGTGCTGCCTGCAGGTATTTCAAGCTCATTATTTCAGCAAGAGATGCCTGTGGAGCCAAAAAGTAGGATCTCTCTCTTCTTCTCCCCCCTCTCCCTGGTTTAGGTACTGAATCTATTTTTGGCCTTGCTGCTGAGCTCCTTCAGTGCCGACAACCTAGCTGCCACAGATGACGACAATGAAATGAACAATCTCCAGATTGCCATGGCGAGAATAGATAAGGGAATAGACTATGTAAAAAGGAAAGTCCGTGAATTCATCCAGAAAGGCTTAGTTAAGAAGCAAAAGGCCTTGGACGAGCTCAAACCCCTTGAGGAGCTAAACAATAAGAACAGCTGCGTTTCCAACCACACTATGGAAATCGGCAAGGATCTGGGTTACCTTAAGGATGTAAATGGAACCACAAGTGGCATTGGCACGGGTAGTACCGTGGAAAAATATATCATCGATGAAAGCGATTATATGTCCTTTATAAACAACCCGAGCTTGACTGTGACTGTGCCAATAGCTGTTGGAGAGTCAGATTTTGAAAACTTAAATACAGAGGAGTTTAGCAGCGAATCAGATTTGGAAGAGAGCAAAGAGGTAAGGTTTGATTGACTTATGAGCTACTATGGAGAACCTTCTTTGAGACAGAGCTTTCTCTACAGGTACAATCTGTTATAGCAACAGCCCTGGGCAGAACTGGACAGCCTCTCTTATTTCCCTTAGAAAGAAAAAGGATTAGGGGAGCAATCCTAAGCAGGTCGATGCAGAAGTAACTCTGATTTCATTCAGTGGTGCTTGCTCCCCCAAAAGTGCCATTAGGATTGCAGCCTGTGTTTGCTAAATGACTGTGGCATGCCTTTGCCCATTTATCCCAGCTATTCAACACTCTTTTGCCTTCCTTGATGCAATTACCAAAACTTGTCAGAAATCTGTAAGGAAACTCTCATCAAGTCTAGTTTGTACTGGGTTGGATCCAAGGTAACCAATCCAAAGAAGGCACTTCTGGCCATGCCAAAATTATTTCAATGATTTCTTTGGAGTTCAGCCTAAAGATGCAGCACCCACCACTTTGTCCCATGTCATTCCTGAGGACCACTCAAATCTCAGAAACAGTTCTTAGGTGGTACAGGGGTCCACAGAAGACAGTGGGTTACAGAAAAGATTTCTTCTGTCAATGGAGCTCTGCCTGTTGTTGTTTGCATCCAAACCAATCATGTTATCTGTGTTACTTTTTGAAAGTACCAGTCTCCATCTACCAGCTTTAACTTTCACAATGCTGGCTTCATTACTTCATTAAAGGGAACACTAGAAAATCACATCACATACTGTTACAAGAACAGAACAAAGTTTGAGTCCAGTGGCACCTTTTAAGACCTGTTACAAGAACAGATTATAGAACTATGGCTGCGATCAGATGGCAGGCTTTGGCACGGTCTGACCATGCCTTAATTTCCCCACAGCTATGTGTTCCAGAGATGTGTGACCAGACATACCACCTGATTCCTGCCTCACCCCGTGGTCGACCATTCACTGCTGCACACCCTATTCCTGCCTCACCCCATGGTCGACCATTCACTGCTGCATAGTCACCACAGAGTGGGCAGGCAGGCAGCTTTTTTTTTAATAGAAAACTCTAATGTGCGGATATGCATAACTGCTTATTTGCTAGGAGCAGATATGCAGTTATGCACACATCACTAACTGCCCCCCCCCCAAAAAAGCGGCCAGGGTCCAGAAGCATCAGACTTCACCAAGAGGCTTGAGTGCGCAAGGGAGAGATCAGACGTCCAGAAATCTGTGGTGAGACAAGTTCAGTCATAAACATCAGACTTTATCCAGTGTTGGGAAAGTCAGGGGTGAGGACGGGGGTCCAACAACTGAAGGATGGGAATCAGATGCTGACATCTGATCATGCACTTCAAAGCTGGTAGGGAGTCACCACGACATCGGAGCAACTTGCCCATCTGATCACAGTCTATAGGTAGCTAAGCTGCTCAGTTTTGCTCCATCTTGAAATCAGTAATTATGGCATTTATTTTCCTTCACAGAAACTAAATTCTTCTAGCTCATCTTCTGAAGGTAGCACAGTTGATATTGGACTTCCTGCCGAAGAGCAACCAGAAGTAGAAGCTGAGGAAGCACAAGAACCAGAAGCTTGTTTTACAGAAGGTGAGGGAAGGTAACATTAAGCCAGCGGCTGCCAGACAACTTTGTTTGGCTTCTGTCTACTTCTATTGTTGGGGGAAAAATAAGTTTTGAAGGAACAAAAGCCAAGTTTACATTTTCTGTATGTTGATGACAGATTCTTGTAGAAGTATGTCAATTTAATAACTTGGTTGTAGAACGTGAAACAAAGTAATTTGGAAGGGTTTTTGTTGTTGTCTTTAATGGGTTGTCAGATTTTAATATATTTTCAGGTTGTGTACGAAAATTCAAGTGTTGTCAAGTTAGCGTAGAAGATGGAAGAGGAAAACTATGGTGGAATCTTAGAAAAACCTGTTTCCGAATAGTTGAACACAACTGGTTTGAAACCTTCATTGTCTTTATGATTCTTCTTAGCAGTGGTGCCCTGGTAAGTGAAAACAAAAGAAAAAATTCCTAAGTTATGGCTTATGTGTAAAAAAAAATACATTTTGAAAACCATGGCCAACTTATGGTCCTTCTGAATTATTTAGAAACATGTTTCTAATAATACCTAGCCTCCATCAAGTACTTTACACATGATTATTGTTTAAATTTTATTGATAAAATATTCCTTGATGTTTGACCCAAAGACAGGAATCAACTGTATTATTTGTTCCATTCCATGTATTGCAGTAGAGTGCTGGCTTTTTGCTGTGAATAAATTTGTTGTTGTCCCAGTCCATATTTTTATATGGATTGTATCAACCTCTGCCTACTAAACATATGCTTTTTAAAAATGAGGTTCCAGTGGAGTAGGGCAAGAAGTTGCAGTGACAAGGACTCTGTAGGATAAACTGGCTCATTCAGATTTCATGTAAAACCATAATTAGGATGACTGTCTGAACCTGGCCACTCACTGTTGTTGTGTTGGTTTGTCAGGGAATATAAAACCAAAATCTGAAACCATGTTTGAAGTTGGTTTATCTGAAGAAGCGTGCGTGCACAGGGAAGCCTATACCCAGAAGTAAACTTTGTTGGTCTTAAAGGTGCCACTGGATTCATACTTTGTTTTGTTAACCACAGTTAGTCTTAAATACGGTTCTGCATTCTGTACAAACATGGACATCGTAGCTTACTCCTGGCTAGGGACATATGAACACCTGCCAGTTTGGCTCATGCTCTGTTCACTGATCACAAGCAGGGACGATTTTTCGAGGACTGGTTCAGTAAGTCATCAATCTGTTTGCCGGTATTCAACATGTTGCTTCACTGTATTTATTCCTAGCCATGCATTGCGACTGAGGGGTGACATGATTGAGGTTTATAAGATTATGCATGGGAAAGAGCAGGTAGAGAAAGAGGTACTTTTCTCCCTTTCTCACAATACAAGAACTCGTGGGCACTCCATGAAATTGCTGAGCGGTCGGGTTAGAACGGATAAGAGGAAGTACTTCTTCACCCAAAGAGTGATTCACACATGGAATTCACTGCCACAGGAGGTGGTGGCGGCTACAAGCATGGACGGCTTCAAAAGGGAATTAGATAAGCATATAGAGCAGAGGTCCATCAGTGGCTATTAGCCACAGGGTATCGATAGGGACTCTGGGGCAAGTGATGCTCTGTCATCTTGGTGCTTGGGGGGGGGGGGTCAACAGTGGGAGGGCTTCTAATGTCCTGGCCCCACTGGTGGCCCTCCTGATGGCACTGGTATTTCTGGCCACTGTGTGATACAGAGTGTTGGACTGGATGGGCCTTTGGCCTGATCCAACATTGGCATCTCTTATGTTCTTATGTTCTTATGCAACTGGTTTTTCATGCATGTGTGTTCTCAAAAAGTGGGTTAAGTTCCCCCCCTTTTTGTTTCCTTCTTAAAATGTGAATGCCTGCTGAACAGAGGTGTCAGATCTCTAACGGTGCAGTGTTTCAGCCTTGCCCAAGTACAACGATGGTGGGGGGGGAGTTTAGAAACCCATTTTCCTCTCAGCTGTGTTTGTGGGGGCAAGGGGGTAAAAGTCAGATCTAGGTTATTTGCAATAGATCCTTACGGATCCATTCAATTTTTACACTTAAACAAAACTGCCATTGTATTGTAGCTTCTATCTTGGTATACAGGCAGCACACACAAAAAAATATGGATCCCCTGTTTCATGGTGCTGTTGTGGTGCACGAACCTGCAAGAGTTTTACACGGGTTTGCCAAAAACACATCGGAAGATTGCATATCACATACATGTTCACACATCACATAACAAAAAGCATGGGCCTTGTGCTTTGTGCTCTCTAGGAGTGGGCTTCTAATCCACCATCCCCCCCCCCCACCGCTGTGTTTGGAGAAGACTGAAATACAGCAAAGTTAGAGATCTGATCCTTCTGATCTGTAACTCTGCCATGTTCCAGCCTTTACCAAGCACAGCAATGGGGGGATCCTAATCTGCCCCCCACAACAACTTCAAATATGGTATGTTTGACTAATGTGTTCATAGCAAAATTTGAAGCATCACTAATTCTGGCCTGTTTCCCAGCACCACCCTGGGTACACTGCAGGCTGAAATACCAGCTGTGTCTCTGCAGGAGAAAGAGCAAAAGTGACTAAACCAGCATTTGAGTGATTGTCTGGAGAACAAATCCTAGTTTTACACATTAAAGAATGGTTTCACTTTATGACTGAATTGAGCCAATAAAATGCTTTATCCTACAGTTATGGTTAACAGAGAGCCAGTTTGGTGCAGTGGTTAAGAGTGGCGAACTCTAATCTGGAGAACCGGGTTTGATTCCCCCCTCCTCCACATGCAGCCAGCTAGGTGACCTTGGGTCAGTCACAGCTCTCTCAGAGCTGTTCTCTCAAGAGCAGTTCTCTTGAAGCTCTCTCAGCCCCACCTACCTCAGAGGGTGTCTGCTGTGGGGAGAGGAAGGGAAGGAGATTCTAAGTTGCTCTCAGACTCTGAGTGAAGAGCGGGGTATAAATCGAACACTACTACTATTAGTACTACTACTATTAGTACTACTACTAGTAATACTAAAGCAAAGTCATTGAAGCTGTTAATAGAAGCCTATTACATATTATGGCTGTTACAGGCTAAATCACAGATTGATACTATATAAAATAAATAATTTGTGTAAGAGAAATTATGGCAATGACTCAAATGTGTATCATTTGCTATAAACTACAGAGCTGGAAGAATTTTCTCTAAATGTGGAACAGAATAGATATAAGACTTTCTACCAGTTTCTTTTAAGCTTTGTAAAAAGGAATGCTAAATCATTTGAATAATTTACAGGCATTTGAAGACATATATATTGAACAACGGAAGACAATCAAGACCATGCTAGAATATGCTGACAAAGTCTTCACGTACATCTTCATTCTAGAAATGCTTCTGAAGTGGGTGGCCTATGGCTATCAAACCTACTTTACTAATGCCTGGTGTTGGCTGGACTTCCTGATTGTTGATGTATGTATCTATTAGATAAGTCCTGTTTATACACCATCATTAAAATGATTGTTTTTAACCTTTTTTCATTTCAATCAGCAACATTCAATGCACAATGCAATGTATTTTAAAGGTGTAATGTCTGGGATTACATTAGCGTACCGCTGTGGCTCAGTGGCGGAGTACCCACTTTGCATGCAGAAGGTCCAGTTGCAAACAGGATGCAGTTCAAAAAAGATAAATGCACAGTATTACATCTGGGCCACAAAAATGTCAAGCACAAATACTGGATGGGGGAATACGTTTCTGGGGAGTAGTGTATGCGAAAGAGATCTTGGGGTAAGAGTGGACTGTAAACTAAATATGAGCAGTCAGTGTGATGCAGTGGTAAAAAGGCAAATTCAGTCTTGGGTTGTATTAAAAGAGCCATAGCATCGAAATCGCAGGAGGTCATGGTCCCTCTGTATACTGCCTTGGTCATGCCGCACCTTAAGTACTGTGTGCAGTTCTGGAGGCCTCACTTCAAAAAGGATGTGGACAAAATCGAGAGGGTGCAGAAGAGAGTGATGAGGATGATCAGGGGTCTGGAGACTGAGCCCTACAAGGAAAGGCTAAGGGCTTTGGGAGTGTTTAGTTTGGAGAAGAGGAGATTGAGGGGGGACATGATTGCTCTCTTTAAATATTTGAAAGGCTGTTCCAGTTGGCAGCAGAGGATAGGACCCAAAGCAACGGGTTTAAATTACATTCAGAAAGGTATCGGCTGGATAGTAGGAAAAACTTTTTCACAGTCAGAGTGGTTCAAAGGTGGAATCAGCTCCCCTTCACTGACAGCTTTTAAGAAGAGGCTGAACAAATATTTGTCAGAGATGCTTTAGACTGGTTCTGCATTGGGTAGGGGGCTGTACTAGATGGTCTCTATGGCCCCTTCAAACTCTATATGATTCTATGTCCCAGGTTCAATCCCTAGCATCACCAGTTTAAAGCATATGGAGAAGATGATGTGAAAGACCTCTGCCTGAGACTCTGGTAACCTGCTGCTACTCAAAGTAGACAATTGATCTTGATCAATGAATGGGCTGAGTCCATTATAAGGCGGCTTCATGTGTGTTCCTTCATTCAGAGCTAGGGAAGACAGAATCCACAAATGTCATGATAACTAGTTCTGCCACATAACATTTCCATGTGGAACACCTCACGCTGCCAAAATAGTGCCTTAAGAGTGATTCCTAGTAAGCAAAGTACTGCGATTAAAAGTTTCATAGTGTTTAATTTCTTAGCTATGTATTACCAAGATTTCCCATGTAGATTAATTTATGTAGATTCTATTGCAGCACTTCACACTAACATGCCCCATCGCCTGTTATGAATTCAGATCTCAGTCCTTGCAATGCCTTTTTTTTAATGATTGAAAATCTTTAAAATTTCATTTGACAACAACACAAATCAAGTTCCAAGAGGCCATTAAAACTGCATAGTCAGTTAACAGGGTGAATGTGTACTTACGGTTTATGAAGAAAGCATCCTAAATTTTAAATAATTTAGATAGTACATAGCTTTCTCTGGACTTGGACTAAAATTATATGGAGAACGATGAAAACATATGTTTATATGTAACCATTAAGCACTCGTATGCGTGATACATTACTGCACTTATCCATACAATGTGTTCATAGTTATACAGATGCCAGCCAGGTTATTAAAAAATTTCAGACTGTAATTGCACTGGATTTGCTCATCCTGATCCCGTGCTGCAGTGAAGGATGATGTCTATAGAGACCCGTTGGACTATCAGAAGGGAGCATACAAAAACTCAATGTTTTTACTCAAAGGCTTTTAAAAAAATTGGATACATAACAATAAATCTACATACGTAACTCACATAGGATGCGTTCAGACAGGGCATTTATACTGGTATAAACTGCTGCGGTTCCAACCGGTGCAATTTGATCCGGAAGAAACGCGATCACACTCACCTCCTGACTGCACAGCACATCGCGTTATGCCCGTTCACACTACCGACGCGCAGCAGCGTGTGTCGGCGTTTTTTTTTTAAAAAACAATTTACATTTTGCACATGCTCATAGGCAGCCATCCACAGAGTTGAGATATTCGCGCAGGCGCAGAACACCCCATTCTGAAAAGCGTGCCCTGAAGCGAAGACTTCCCTTTAAACTTTTACAGCGAAAAGAGCCTCTGTGAGGTCCCGGACTCGTCCGCAGCCTAAAACTAAGCATCTTTTTTTTTTTAACAAATGCCGGGGCGAAGCTTCGCCCAAGCGCACATTGCATACTGAAAAAAATGGCGGCCAAAAAGCGGTAGCCTTGGGCTTCTGAACGAAAGTGGCTCTACACCAGCGGAGAGCGATCAGACGGGGATACTGTGGTTGGAACCGGTGCACTCAGAATACCACTACTTGGGGACCTAGTAGCAGAATACAGCGGTTAAAGGCTGTTTGCAACGGTTAGGGACGGAAGGCAGATGTTCGCCGTGTGATCGCCCGTAAGTACACTGATTCCAACCGGCATCTATACCGGCATAAATGCCCCATCTGAATGCACCCAATCTGTCATGGTATTCATCCCACAATCCCTATTCTGGGGTCTGGAAAGGAATGTTTGAAGAGCCTGTCTGGATGAATGCATAATGACCACCTGGATTGACCAGTATGCAGCTGCAAAACTGAGGAGGCTTTCTGCTTTCAATCTACCTGGCTTTTTCAAGTTACCCTGCAACCCTTAGATGCGGTTTTGTGATGCAGCAGCCCATAATAAGGGCTAATCCTCTGGCATGGACATCCCTTTATGGCCCAGCCTACCCAGCCATGCCTTTCCCTGCCCAAGGAACATCCTGGGTCCTTTTCAGTTTCAGGCTGGAGCCCGAACGTGAGGCAAGCAGGAGTAGGTTAGGCGTGAAACTGGGCCTGAGCCCAGATGATTGCAACCCTGCTAGCAGTGTGGGTTCTTGGTCACCATGCAACAGTCCTCTACGCAAGAATGAGCTTAGACAAGTTGTGGAGTTGCGTGATACTATCTATGGGTTCGGATACACCGCTGGTAGCATCACATTTTTAGTTCCAGGGATCATTTTAAACCTCTGGTGCCTTCACACTTTGTGTTCCATGTACAGAAGTCAGTAACTGGATTGCATGCATTCTGTTTTGCTGCACTCCACCCTTGCTTCCTTCAGTGCTCTGCTTCCGTCATCCAGCTTTCTTATGGGAACTTGGGGCAAAGAGTAAGATTTGATAGCCTATGAGACACATATAGCTCTGTGATGAAGATACGAACATACAGGTGTGTGTCCAACCACCTGCAGACTTCACAGAGCAGGGGTTCCTCACTTTCCCCCTCCTCCTGTAGCCCACTGAGTCCACTGTGGGGGGTGTCGGAATTCTGGGGGGGGGGGTCAGCAAACCATCACAAACAGCACTGGGTCAGGGAAATCAGGAGAAATTGCGACCCAGTTCCACACTCAGAAATGCTGTTCTGTAGCAGAGCTGCATGGTCGGATGAATACCAATGAGTCTGCAATGGACAGAATGTCACCCATGGTCACACATGAAGCTGCCTTATTTGGAATCAGACCACCAGTCCATCAAGATCAGTGTTGTCTAGCCCTGACCTGGATAGCCCAAGCAAGCTTGATCTCATCAGATCTTGGAAGCTAAGCACGGTCAGCTCTGGCAAAGACTTGGATGGGAGACCTGGAAATTCCAGAGGCAGGTGGCAGGGGCAGGCTTTATTTGGCCACCTCTTAGAATATCCTCCAGGCCCCCAGTAGGGGTCAGTCACCAGAGATCACCATGACTTTCAGGTGCACTCACATGCGCACACACACAGGCTGAGTTCAGACTGGAAGTATGAAGCGCGAGGGAGTCATGGCAAAAAGACCCGGAACAACTTGTTCCGAGTATTCCTGGTCACACTGCACCGACTGATATGGGAAAATACCAGGGAGGAGGCACAAGGGAGCATTTGCACTGTTGGCCCGCCCCTTGTGGAGGTGTGGCTGTAAGTGGCTTTTTTTCATTCTGGCAACATGCGCCTATTTCTCGAGCTTTTAGCATGCACACTTCTGGGAAGTGGGATCAATGCGCTCTCCATGGTTTGTTACCACTTTCACCTGGTACTTTTTTAACGCGGTAGGGAATCATCATAGGATGGGTTGAGTACAGCTGAGGAATGCCTGACAGCTGTGGCTGTGTGAACCGACCCCTTTAATCCATTTGTGAAATGTGCCTATATCGGGCCAAAATGCCAGTCTGAACTTAGCCACACAGCCACATATTTAAAAATATGAAAAAAGATCAGTGTTGTCTACTCAGACCAGCAGCAGCTTTCCAGGGTCTCAGGCAGAGGCCTTTCACATCATCTGCTGCCTGGTCCTTTTAAGTGGTGGTTCCAGGGACTGAACCTGGGAACTTCTGAATGCCAAATAGAGGCTCTTTCAATGAGTTACATCCCTTCCTCTTATGTCATGCAAAGGTGTGATATTGTTTACAGCATTTTAATAATAATACATAATAAAACAGAAATGTAAAAATGTTCAATAAACACACAAAGTCATTGACCTATGTAAAACATGCTCCGTCATCAACTCTACAATCAGGACTACTCAGGTTAATAAACATAACTCATTCGTCATTATTTAAACTCGGTTCATATCAAAAACGGCTTCCAGTTTCCAACCGTGTTTTATGTTTCCTTTTTAACAGGTGTCTTTGGTTAGCTTAACAGCTAACGCATTGGGTTATTCAGAACTGGGTGCCATTAAGTCCCTCCGGACCCTGAGAGCTTTGAGACCTTTACGAGCTTTGTCAAGATTTGAAGGGATGAGGGTAAGATGAAATGGGGGGGGAGCTGTTTATAAAGAATACGCATGCCTAAATATCAGGAATGTTCCATGCATGTTAAATAAGGAATGATTAATCCATGCAGAAATGCTGCCCTTTCATTCTCTTGCATATTTCTCAGCAACAGATAAGCAAAAGGCTTCATTAGCTAACCTGAACCCTTTGTTCAGCTTTGTGCAACACATTAGCTGGAAGCATTTATATTACTTTACTTTCTAGCCAATTTGAGGAGTTTTGTTTGTAAATGTATTAAACCTAATCATATTTGCTAATAGTGATTTAAAGATGAGTTGATGTTGTGTGATTTCCTGATCAATGAAATATTTCTATTTCATGACCTGGTTCACATCACATCACCGTTTAGAAGGGTGTGCTGCTCTCATAAATTCAAATCTGTTATGTTCCTATTTAACTTAATGGGGCAACTGTACTCTTGCTGAAATTAATACTTTTGCCAACACAAGCTTCAGTTTAGGATTTCCATCAGTAGGTCAAACATGATTATATTATAACACACGTATCCAGAGAGGAGTGTATCTCCGTTTTTGTCACTGAACTGCTTATACATAACTGACACAAGAAACATTCTGAAATACACCATGGAGACAATTCAATAACCTTCAACACTGGTATGGTCTTGACTTAATTTGACTAAATCTGTTGAAATGGTTAATTAATCAGACCATACAATGGATTCTTTTTTTCTCACAAGTGGCTAAAAAAGTCAATCCAGTTAAGATTGCTCCAGCAAATCCCCAGCATTATGTACACAAATCATGCAATATTATATGTTTGCTTTCTGAAATAACTCAAGATCACTGCTTAACTGCTATCTCAGAAAAGTTGCTTACGCTATATCCCTGTTTTCTTCTCATCCTTAAAGATAATGGGTTAGCTTGTGACAGTACTGGTCACGAAAGAAAAACTTCCAAAGACTGTTCATCTTTGAAGCCATTAGCTCCAAAGTTGGAACAATTAGTTTGCTCTCTGTATACAAATCGATCCAAATTGCATGTTATTCAAACCTGTTATTCTGAGAGAATGCTTTTCTTGCCGCTTCATGGAAACATAAGAGGAAACAGCTTCTGAAGAATATTTTAAAAATCTTATCTAATGAGAGCAACCTACTGCCCTGTTGTCTAAAATAGTGCTTAGATGTAAAGCCATCAGCAGTACCCTGAAATTAAATTCAGACGATGAGAGCTCAGTTCCTCGAATTGTATCCATCAGGTTGCATTATCTTTTCTTCAAAATTTGGAAGAAGAAATATTGTAAATTGAAACTGACTCAGTACATGAATTTCAGGTGCATCTAACCACCCCTTAATTTCAACAAATCCCTTTAAACGAGAAATTCATGAATTGAGAAGTCAGCAGTGGAATAGGGTAAGAGCTGGTCAATCGCTGTAGTGTTCACGAACATTCATTCGGTTTTTCGACTGACTGTTTGGTTTCTCCATACTTCTCCATACTTCTTTTTATTTACTATTCATGAACATTCTTGCAAATGTGTTTTTTGTTGGCACAAATGTTTGGGGAACTGTTGTTCTTTGTACTCCTTCCTAAATTACCTTCAAGAAAAGCAATGATGCTTAATGTTCATGTAATATGAGTACCAAGAATATGCCATTCTGCAAAAAAAGGTTCATATAAGAAGAAAAATGATTAGACTGGGTTTCATTTTATTCCCATTCGCAAGCAATTTCCATTGCAACTTTTCTCGTTAATGCTATTTAGAAGGAACCAAGGTGTCATGTGTAAACAACTGTATCTGTTATGCCATTTCCTATCCATCCCCCCGCCGTTGCTTAAAAGGTTTATCTCATTGAGCCAAGGAGCCAAAGAAATAACATCTAGTGATCTGAAAACACAAATCCAGTGGCAAAGTGTATAAAGTGTGCAAATGACTTACACAGAATTTTTTCGCCAAAGCACTTGGCCAGAATTTAGAAACTGTGCACCTTTCACAGAAATCGGTGTCTGTTAATGAATGATTCGTGAACAGGAAAAAGAACTTCTATGAAACTTCATAACAAAACACTTGGGACTCTGCAATTCTAAATAAAGTTACACCATTTTAAGTCCATTAATTTCAGTGGACTGAGGAGGGTGTCACTCTGCTTAGGATTGCACTATGAGACAGTTCATATTTCAGCAGCCACATTCTGTGGGGAACAAGACAAAGGCAAGTTGAGTAGGACTTCCTTGCTTCCCCATCCTGCTGCAGCCCACTGAACCCCCCTTACCCCAAATATTGTTTCTAGGGCATAGTGGACCCTCAGGAACAGCACAGGGTGCAAAGTGAGTGTCTGCAGTAGAAGCTGGGAATCAACAGAAATTACCACCCCTTCTTCCATAAATGGAAATGCCATTCCATCGAAAGAACTGGGTGGTTGAATACATGCCATTGACAGGATTGGGTTGCTACAGAGGAAATGAGTACTGCAGACAATTAATTACCCCCTTACTTTCATTATGGGCAGCAGTCGGTCAGTGCCATGGGCACCACAGAACTACAGTTCAGCTAGTGTGAGTAGAACACAGACTATGTCCTTTAGGATGTTTCATGAAGTTTGTAACTTGAAACCATTTTTATCTGATGTTCATTAATGACTTTTTTTATTCTGGGGAAATAAGCTGGGGACCTAAAAGTCCCTTAAATAATGTTTACTGATCTTTTGGGGCTCTCCATTCCCAGTACAGTATCTTCTTTTCTCACCATGCAGTGAGTTTGGTCTATGGATTCTGATTTCCTGGCAGTCTAGAACTCAGCAGGTTTGGAAGTCATTGGGCCAGTAGTAATGCCACAAATCATGTTTGCTGCCTTAAGCTTCCACCTCTGAGCGTCAGTTAGTTTCCAGCTTTTTAACTGAGAAGTCTCATTCATTGAAATATACTTCTTGGTAATGAAAGCTATTAATAAATTAAGAATAGGACCAACACTTAAATCCTCGCAAACAAGACCGTTATTTATCCTGAAAACATCAGTCAACAGATTCAGAGCTGGCAATAATGAGTGCCCTTCAAGCTGAAAGGAAATTGTGGTCTAGCATCATCAATCTGGTTTTAGCATTATTTTAAAACATATCTGGTTTCATTTAGTTACAATGGGACATTTTCATGCAATTACAGTTTAGGTTCTGACCTGTCATTCCCAAGAACGTTTCAGTGTTCACATATTTGCGTTCTTCTATTTAATATATGGAGCTTTAAATTAATTTCATATGATTTCTCTGTTCCAAAAACTGGTAATGTTAGTCGTATGCAGAAGACAGCCACAAGACCTAAGGACAATGTAAGTCTGTGAAATATAATTCAACTGTTTTATTGCTCACAATAGCCCCATAGGAACAGGGACAAAAATGATCAAAAGAGAGTATTTCTAAAAAGGATACAAGTTTGTTGTGTTATCCTGAGAACTTACTGAATCTCTTGAAGGGGAAAATTTGAACGATTCTAACTCCGCATAGGTGCTGGAAGGCAAAGTAAGCTCCTGCTTTCATTCAAAATTAGATCTCTATCATGGACTGAGAGCTATATTCTAATCTTAGTGCATGTAGATATGTGCCTATACCTACTTGCAAAATGAGATTTTAATATAGCTATTGCTTCCTATTTGTCTTTTTAATATTCCCTGTAATGCAACGCCTCTTGCAGTAGTGCCAAACATGTATGTTGTTGTAAATGTAAAAAAATGACTATCCATTTGCTTTGCTAAATTTAGAGAATTAATTTCTGTAGAGATAAAGCATGTGTTTATGTGTAAACTCACTGGAAGACAGCATGTCACGCCGTGCTTGATGTTTCGATTAAAGCAGCAAAGCCAAAAAGGAGGATTTTTTTTAAAAAAGACTCCACCTTGCACTTTCCGTTTTGCATGTCTTCTGCACATTCCTGGCTGATTGCTTTCAAGTTTTATCATATTTCAAATTTCCAGTCCAGTTTCCAAGGAGGCAGCTTTAACAAGAAATTGGTATCTTGAACATTCTTTAGCAGATTTTTTAAAATGCCTCTTTTACTGAAGCAGCAATGACTCCATTTGCAATTGATGGCATCAGAAAACTATTTCAATTTTTTACAGCTCCAATGAATACATTCTCTTATGTCGATAATCTGTTCTTACGGGTTGGGACCACCATCCTTTGGCGTGGTCGCAATTCTCTGCTTTGGTTCCCTTGACTATTTTGCAAAAACTGAACATGTGATGGGCGTAATGAAGGGAAGGGAATTATGTGAATTTTACAGTAAATAGTTTGCATCCAGACTAGTGCTTCCACAGGTGTAAAGAGTTCACCTGCGGAGTATGATTTCCTGCCTTCCCCACTCCAACAGTAACTCCAAATGAGGGGACATTTCAGGCTGCTGCAGGAGGGGGGAGATGATAAGATCGCCTTCCACTTGTCCCTCCATGCATCTGATGAAGAAAGCTGTGTTTCTTGAAAGCTTATGCTACAATATTAAGTTTCTTAATTTTAAAGGTGCTTCTGGGCTTGTTACTACCTTCCACTGGTAAAAATCCTTGTGCCCATGGAAATACTAGTTTGGATCCAAACCAATATGTTCAATCCAAATTCCTCCTTTGGTGAGTGGAGGGGCACTTCTGCTTGCAACACCGGGGAAGCAATGTCTGCCAATTCTCCCCTTTGAACTGCAGACCCCCACACTGTGTCCCATGCCATTTCAAGGGTAATTTTTTGCAAACCTGAAGGACTGCAATGGAAAGGGAGTAGTGGAAAAGTCCTGGACATGATGTTCCTATAGGAAACATTTCTGTTCCATTACCCTGCTTTGAGAGACAGAAAGAGCGTTTTAAGTTTCTCGAGCAAGTTTTTAAGCACAGCTTTCTTATGTCTTATCTCATCACTGAGGCAAATTCTCTCTTGGAATTATCCTATAAAAAAAAAAGCTTTTGAAAAAATGTGAATGACCAGCACGTAAACTATTAATAGAGGTTCCTTTCACACAACAAAATCACTTTAAAATCCTGACACAACTATCTTGACATGTCATGTGTCTTCAACCAAATGTTATATCCCTTGTGTTTTTTTAGGGCTCTTTTTGTTTAAGGCACTTTTTATTTGAAGTTACAAGCATTTTAATTAGGGTTGTCACTTGATTAATGAAAACTTAGTTCACTAATTAGATGAGATTTAATTGGTTGATCAATTAAGTCTGTTAATTGATTTTTGAGTAAAAGGGTGTTTCTGAGGACAAAAACAGTCTTTCTTTTTGCTTATATGATGTATGCATCACAGTAAGCATTGTCACAGAAGAGTCATTACTTCTTTGCGTGTGACAGAGTTAGAGACACCTCTCAGAGAAGATGCCTGTTCCCACCATGGATTTGTAAATACTTTAATTCAAGATAACTAATGGCATTCCCAAAAAACAAAACAAAACCCCAACCCCCTGCTGCTCAGTTAATTAGAAGAATATTTTAATAATACAAAAGATTTCTAAGTAATTAAATGAATAAATCAAATACTGCCGTTAGGGTTCCCAGGCTGGGTTGCCAGACTGAGGACATGGTGGGACAGCCATGGAGCAGGCATGATGACATCACTTCTGGGGAAAACGTGAAAGTGACAGTGAGTAGCTCTAGGAATCACTGGAAACTTCATGGTAAAGCCATAGACTTACTCCTGTCACTTCCGGGTTTCCGTGATGCCACCATTTTTTTAAATTCCCTTTGCCTCTTGGAGGGGCACTGGGCAATGGGAGCTTGCAGTGGGGGAACCTCCTCCCCAACCAGAGAAATGGTAAACCTACCTTACTTTTAAGACCAAAGGAAAATTCAAGTACAAGACTGTTCAAGATTTAATGAATTCCTTGCCGTGGACTTAAATTGCCTCGACTCGAACACTGAGAGAATCCAGAGAGGCAGGCAAATGCTGAAAGGACCTTTGTTTCTAATGGTTTGAGCACACACTCTGAACAATGTGCTTTTAATCTACTTTCAGTGTACTTTGCAACTGGATTTTACTGTGTTCCATGGCAAAATCCACTTGCAAAAAATCACTAAGCATTAAAAGTGGATTGAAAGTGCATTATTCAGCATGTGCATAAGAGCAGCCATCCTGGTTCAGATGAATGGTCCATCTAGTCAAACATCCTGTTTTATATAGTGGCCAACCAAATGCCCCCCAAGCCTTACAAGCAGTGCATGGAAGCCAAAGCCCTCTCCTGTTGTTGGCCCCAGCACTGAAACTGAGAGGGTTACTGGCCTCTGAATGAGGAAGTGCACTTGGTCATCATTAACCACTGACAGACTTCCCTGCCTTTATCAAACACCCTTTTTAAAGCCAACTATCTCCTGGGGGGAGGGTGGAAGCCTCAACCTAATCAAGCTACCCAGCCCAGGTATCTCTGGGGACCAGAGGAATCTCAATACCAGCCATGCTTTCGGCTGGAACCCGGAACTGGTTCAGAGAGGCTTGTTCTGTCAAGCAGAGCTAAACTCGAACCTAAAATATCTCTGTTCCTTTGAACCTGAAGTGAAGCAAAACCCTTAAGCACAAGATGGTAACCAGTTTGAAATAAGTGGTCTACTAGTCAAGCACAGAGGCGATTCTTTGGGGAAGATTGGTGAGGGCTCCTCTCATTTTCAGCTACATCAGAAGAAATTTTATTTCCCAGTGAGCCATATGAAATGAAGAGAAAAAGAAGTAAGAGAGATTACTAGGTATAGTAGTCCTCCTGGTGCTTAGACCTCAAGGTTCTCCTAGAACGCAAGGTCTTGCTGTCGGGGAAGAGAAGAGACTGGATTTATAACCCGCCCTTCAGTACCCAGTGGAGTCTCAGAGTGGTTTACAATCTCCTTTCCTTTCTCCTCCCTACAACATACACCCTGTGAGCAGTGTTCCCTCTAAGCTGAGTTAGTGTGAGCTAGCTCACAGTTTTTTTACCCTCTGGCTCACACATTTTTCTCTTAGCTCAGAAAGGATGGCTCCAGAGCAAACTAATTTATGCAGTAGGCAAATTGCGCTCACGACTTTAATGCCAGTAGCTCACAAAGTTGAATTTTTGCTCACAAGACTCCACAGCTTAGAGGGAACATTGCCTGTGAGGTAGGTGGGGCTGAGAGAGCTCTTTCAAGGACTGCTCTTTTGAGAACAGCTTGGAGAGAACTTGTGACTGACCCAAGGTCACACCAGCAGCTGAATGTGGAGAAGTGGGGAATCAAACCTGGTTTTCCCAGATCAGAGTCTGTGCTCTTAACCGCTATACCAAACTGGCTGGAGGGGACACTGTGATCATCAGTTTTACAAACAAAGAAACTCCGGGATTAGCCAGGCTCCAAGCAAAGTAATAAAAAACTGCTACTTAACCTGACTTAGGGGAAAGGAGATGTTTTATGGAAATTTGAACATATCACATGCCCCACACATGCAAGAACATGGAGGGCAGTAATTAGTGAAATACATGCCTCTCCTAGCGTCTATCAGGTTTTTAAAATAAATAAATAAAAGCTATCACCTGTATTGGATTGTTCTTAGTGTGTAAAAAATTCACCATAAAATTTCCCTTCATGTGTATGTTGAAAGAAAAGGTATAATGTGTTCCCACTGATTTCTGACTCAGGCAAATATTTCTTCAACCAGAATCTCTCATACTTGATGGCAGGATGTTTCGTTTGAGTCCTCAGAGGACTGCATGGAAGGCATTGCAGTCCTAAACCGTTACGCTCTTTCTAAGCCCATTGACCTCAATGGATTTAGAAGGGTGCAACTCTGTTTCAGATCACTTTGTGATTCTGCATGCCCAAGGGAATTTAGGGCTTCTGTTTCTGTAAACAGTGGCCTATCATGCTCCCTGTCAAAACACTTTTGAGTCAGAGGAGTCTTTCAAGCTCAGTTTGCAATAGGATAGCCAGGGCCCCAGAGCCATTGGCAAGACGTATTTCAGCAGTCCCATTCCTAATTGTGGCACTCTTGCAAGGCAGATGGAGAACAGGCAAGTGAAGGCAGAGGCCGGACTTAGCAGAGTTTCTCACTTACCCTCTTGGGTATGTGAACAGCCATTGCTGTTCGCTTGCTTACTTTCTCCCACCTCCCAATAACCATCAATGCTTGCATGGTCAGGTGAATTAAAAGTTGCCAGTGGTGTTCAGCAGCCATTGCTGCCTCTCTGCCTGTTTGCTAAAGAAGGGAAAAAATAGGAAACAATACCTCTACCTGTGGTGGTGGTGGTGTGCATCCTGAAGAAGGGAAGAAGGTGAGGGCAGCTGGCCTTAACTGTGGCAGAAGTGCTGTACCTGATGGGCAACCACCACTTCCCCATTCACTTCTTCCATAGCAGTGGCCTGTGCACTGCTACAGGTCTTGGGGACCCACGGGAAGGGGGGCAGAGGCAGTTGCCTCTTTTCTGACTCATCTCACTGTTGACCACTCCCTGTGTGTGGCTTGGCAAAAATACTGCCCACTTGCTTATCTAAATATTTATACCCTGCTTTCCCCCCCCAAACGGGATTTATAACATCATTCTTTCCTCCTCCATTTTATCCTCCCAACAACCCTGTGAGATAAGTTAGCGGGATAGACTGAGCCTCAGTGATCAGAGGGCAATCCTGCAACAATGTATTCCATCTCAATGGTCTCTTTTCCCTACTGAAGTTATTGTTAGGTCCCCAGCCAATTCACACACACTGTCGGCAGTGTACTGCTTTATTGGAGATGTGATGCTGTGGGTTCAAGAGCTTTTGTTAGGGCTGAAGAAATGCATGGGAAATTACAAGATATAGGTAAAAGCATAAAATTCCACATCCATACACATCACCTCTACCGCTGACGTTACTATGGCAACACAGACAGATGTAGGCTAGGCTGGCAGAGAAAGGTACTCCAAGGTCAGTCTCATGGGAAACTGACTTGGGGTGCTTCTTCAGGAAAGTTACAGCGGCCCCGTCCACACGGATGAATTTGGGCCGGTAGAAGGACAATTCGGGGATGCAGCAAAAGGGCACGATCCCACCACAACATCTGGGAAGCGTAGTGCTTCCGTCCCTGAACCGGCCCTTCTGCCCGAAACAGCGCATCAACTTAGAACCACCTACCTAGGTGGTTCATCTCGACGAGGCGCCGCAAGCCCGGCTCCTAGCCGAACTGCGCATGCTCCGACATGCGCAGTTTGGCAGGCTCCCCATCTGAACTGTGTTTTCTCCCCGGCATCTGATCGTGCCAGGGAGAAAAGGCGCCGCGGCCCAGGGGATCCATGGGATCCCGCCGCGGCGTCTCAACTTTGGCGCGGCTTTTAAAAGCCGCGCTTTGAGCGACTTACCCCCTGCCGTGTGGCAGGGGCCAGCGTCTACTCCCATGCACTCCAGCAACAATGAGAAACAGAGTTGAAAGAAATCGAAAGTTAGCCTGAGCTTGACAGTTATATACATACTGCTGAGAATTCATTAAGTCTCTTTCAAGATTAGTCCAGCATTTAAGGTTATTTTCAAAATAAATATAGCCATGTTCCTCTAGGTACCTCAAAGCTACCTGCCATTATTAATAATAAGTGGCTGTTGCTTTTATCATGATTATTTTGACTCAGTCATGACTGAAAGGGGTGGTTTAGGAAGAAATGTATTTTTTCTCCTTCTCAATATACCCATCATATTTTTATTCTGCTCTGCCTTCAGAGATCTCAGAGCAACATACTTAGTTCTCCTCTCTCCTCCATTTTATCCACACAACAATCCTGTGACATCAGTTAGACTGAGAGCAATAGTAATTGGTCCAAGGTCACTCACTGAGCTCAATATCTGAATAGGGATTTAAACCCCTACATCACACTGGCTCTCCTGTGGCATGCCTGTGGACTATGCTTTCTACCCCAATACACCTACAGTGGCAAATTTTATGAGTTCTGGTATCACGGTGTAAAGAAACCAGGGCTCCCTAAAGATTACTTATGAAGCACAACATAAATTGAGTGTGACATCTGCCCTCAGGATCCTTCCCGCCAGCACACATTTTTTCCACCTACCCTACAGAACCAGGGGTCCCACTGGAAATGTTCAAATGGTTTGAGGAGTTAGAATCTGGGCCTGGGAACTATAAACTCACATAAGCCTGGATTGATGTCTGAGGCAAATTGACCAGCCCAAGAACGTTTATTCAGAAAAAACACATGACTAAAGAATATAATGACATTTAACCAGGAGCTGTGAAAAGCTAGGCTTCAAACAGTACATGACCAAGGAAAGATCCTTTTTCTTGCAGGTTTATAATTTCTAAATACAGTACTCTGTTTGGCCTTGCTGGCCTATGGTAACACCTCTGTACACTCAAGACTAACAAAATGTTCCAGGGTATTGGCTTTTGTGAGTCAAAGCTCACTTCAGTGGGTACCAATAAAAACGAAGATTGATCAAGTTGGACGGTGGGAAGGACAACTGTGTTGAATCAGGATCTTGTAGCACTATTTTAAGGAGTTCCCTCCAGGAAACTCACTTTACAAAATGGAGGTGCCTCCTCAAGGTGACCTCAGGGATACTATCTAGTTTGCTCCATAGAGACCAATCCTAAGCAGGTCTGCTCTCAGAATCCTACTCAAATCTACAGTAGAGCTCATCTGCAGAAAAGCATCTTAGGATTTCACTGTAACACAGCTATCCCACTGGAATTTGTCTTTCAACCCATCAAACTGTCAATCAGCTGGATTTATTTTTTATTTTTTTGCCACCTGGAGGGGATTTTTTTATTGCATTTTCTATAAACTACAACGAAAATAAGGGAGGGGAATTACAACTAAGGGAGAAAGAAAAGTAACCTACTAAAAACCCAAGTATAGGAGATCATTCCAGTAGCTTGTATCAGTGTTAATCTAAAATGCTATAGTTACATTGAACATGGTCGTTTAAGCTATATTATTTAACTTTTTAACCAGTAATTTCACTGTTTAAAGAAAAACACAAGAG